>NW_017731368.1:2838705-2880121 GCF_001890085.2 Hipposideros armiger
CCGGGAAGAGCGCAATGATAATACCAACATGGGCCAGTGATGCGACGTCCTCCACAACTAGACTGAAGAACAAAAGGACAGCAACTTGTCTGTTCCCCTTCCCCGATTCCCCAACGCTGTTCCCTCCCGCAATTCCCCAATAAAATCTTGGGGGGAAAAAGAAAGAAAGTGGATGCTGTGGAGTGTGCTGTCCTTCTTTCTCTTCCTGCTGGATCCTGCTGGAATTTTTACACTCCTGGAATTCACAGATGTTTTTAATATTTCAGACCTTGAGAAACAGGCTGCCTTTAGTTTAGTCAGTGTGTTTTGAGCAGCTACTCTGTGGAAAGTGAATGTAGATAAATAAAATGTACTGCCTGCCTTTTTCCTGTGAGCGGTCTTCGCTCTGGGCTCCGTGACATCTCTCTGCAGTCAGAGCCTAGGTGTCAGCCCGTGCGTTATGTGGAGCTGTCTGCAGCAGAACCTTAGCCAAGTCTGGAGACAACCCTTGACACCTACCTCTGAACAGCTGAACTTTGGTTTTTGAAAGCAGCAAAAGAGAAGCAACTGTTCACGTACAAGGGATTCTCAGTAAGATTAATAGCTGATTTCTTCTTAGAAACCATGGAGGATAGAAGGCAGTGGGATAACATATTTAAAGTCCTGAATGGGGAAAAACAACAACAACAACAACAAAAAAAACTCAACCAAGAATTCTATATTTTGCAATACGACTCTTCAATAATGAAGGCGAAATTAAGATATTTCCAGATAAACAAAAGCTGAGGAAATTTGTTACCAGTGGACCAGCCCTACAAGACACACTAGAGTAAACCTTTCAGGCTGAAATAAAAGGACACGAGACAGTCATTTGAAACCATAAGAAAAATAAAAAACACTAGTAAAGTTTACCAGTATTATTGTGCTTTTGGTTTGCTTTGTAACTTCTTTGTTTTTTGTGATTTAAAAGGCAAATGTATTAAACAATAATTTTAAATCTATGATAATGGGCGTACAATACTTCAAGTAATCTGTGACAATAATAATATAAAAGGGGAGAGACATATATAGAAACAGAATGTTTGCATTCTATTGAAACTAAGCTCCTCAGACTGGATAATTTCAGTTGTCTTATTTTCAAGGTCACTGATCTTCTCTCTGCTCAAATCTGTTGTTCGACCCTCTATAACACAATTCAATCTAGATTGTTACAGGTTGCTAATAATTATAATCCGCAAGGTAAATACTAAGAAATTAACTTTAAAAATATACAGAAAAGGAAAGAAGGGAATCAAAGTGGCACACTACCAAGTACTACCAAATCAACCATATACAAAAAAAGTCAGCAATGGAAGAATTGAGGAACAAAAATCATATAAGACTTACAGAAAACAACTAAATAGCATAAGTAAATCCTTCCTTATTAGTAATCACATTAAATATAAGTGGGTTAACTCTCCTATTAAAAAACAGATTGACAGGGCCTGCTGAGTGGCGTATTGGTTAAGAGCTGGCTTGGGACGCCAGAGGGCCCCGGTTCGGATCCCACATATGAGGGCCAGTGACACTGCCCTCTACAGCTAAGATGCTGAACAACAGCTCAACCTGGAGCTGGGCTGCCGTGAGTGGCCAGCGATGGCGTAGGCTGCAGCCCCTGCTGCAGTGGGTTGCCATGGGCTACCGTGTGTAGCCAGCAGCCAGTGTGAGCAGCCAGCAGCCGCTGTGAGCGGCCGTCCAGAAGCCGGCAACTGGTCTGCCTCGCCCGGGAAGAGCGCAATGATGGTGCCAACTTGGGCCAGTGAAGCAACGTCCTCCACAAATAGACTGAAGAACAAAAGGACAGCAACTTATCTGTTCCCCTTCCCCCAATTCCCCAATAAAAATTGTTTTAAAAAAAAAAAAACCCAACAGATTGACAGATTAGATTTAAATGACAGAATCCATCTATATGCTATCTACAGGCCGTCTATATGCTGTCTACAAGAAACTTTAGATACACACTATACTTTGGATATAAGAACACAAAGAAGTTGAAAGTAAAAGGATGGAAAAAGATATTCTGTGCCTAACGAAAGAGAGTTGGAGTGGCTGTATCATTATCAGACATTTAATAGGTCATAAGAGACCAAGAAAAACATTGTATACTGATAAATGCTTCAACACATCAAGAGGATATAACAATTATAAACATATACACCAAACAACAGCCCCAAAATACCGGGAGTGCCAAAAGATGTACACAAGTGGACACTTTGGTCAATGTTGCTCAAGCAGTAGTTCACCATAATCAGAAGTGCCTGGACGCTGATGGTAACCACTTTGAGCACCTCTTGTCATTGCAGAAGTCAAACGTGACTTGTGTTTATCTTTTGTTATCGGTATATATTGAGTATTACAATTTTAAAAGAGTTTTCCTTTCTTAAAGTGTGTATATATTTTTTGGCACCCTCTGTATATGAAGCAAAAATGGACAGATTGAATTGAGAAATAGAGAATTCTCTAACAGTAGTTGAAGTACTTCAGTGGAGTACAGAACTCCACTTCTGAGAATGGGTGGAAGAACCAGACAAGATCAGGAAGGAAACGGGGGGCTTGAGCAATACTGTGAACCACCAAGTGGGCCTGACAAACATACATAGACACTCCACCCAACAACAGCAGAATACATATTTTTCTCAGGTGAACATGGAACATTCTTCAGGATAGACCACAAACAAGTCTTCATACATTTAAAAAGATTGGAATCGTAGAGTATCTTTTGCAGTCACAGTGGAATGAAACTAAAAATCAATAATAGAAGGAAAACTGGAAAATTCACAACTATGTGGAAATTAAACAGTACATCCTGAAACAACCAGTGGGTCAAAGAAGAAATCAGAAGGGAAATTAGAAAATACCTTGAGATGGTAAAAACAAAAACACAATATACCAAAACTTACGGGATGCAGTGAAAATAGTACGAAGGGAAACTTACAGCTGTGAAAGGGACTTGGGTCTCATATCTAGAATATATAAGAACTATAAATAAACAAGAATATGACAGTTGACCCAATTAAAAACACAGTCAAAAGAGTTGAAGAAGTGCTTGACAAAAGAGGATCTATCCAAATGGCCAAAAAGCATATGAAAGAATTTTCAGCATTGTTACACATTAAAACCACTGAGGGGTATCACTACCTCCTCTTCTAAATGGTTACAATTAGTTGGACTGACAGTATCAAGAGGTGGCAAGGATTTGGAGCAGTTGGAACTCCATCACATCCCTGGTGGGAACATAAAATTGTACAATTACTTTGGAAAACTGGTATTGCCTACAAAAGCTAAGCATATGTTTATTCTATAACCCAGAAATTTCATTCCAGGAACATACCTAACCGAAATGAGTGCTTACAGTCTGCAAAGGCCATATATAACAACAATGGTAATAGCTTTATTGTCACTAGCTCATACTGGACACAGCCACATGTACCTCGAATAGTAACTGTACTGTACGTAATCGGCTCACTCAATGGGAAAGTACAGATCTATGGAAAAGAACGATCTGCACGCATCAGTGTAGATGAATCTAACATATAATTGGAGTGAAAGCAGCCAGTTGCAGGAGTGCACAAGTGTTATCGATTATTTCATTTGTAAGCCATTTAAAAACAGGCAAAACTCATTTATGGTTAGAAGTTCTAATAGGAGTTTGGGGGGTTGCTCTTCACTGGGCGGGGGTCACAAGGCTGCCTTCTGAGGTTCTGGAAATGTTCTGTCGCTTGATCTAGGTAGTGCTTACACAGGGTTATGCATATGTCAGAATTCACTGTACTGTTTAAGATTTGTGCATTGTGCTAGCTAAAAGTTAATTCTCAAAAAAAAAAAAAAGTATTTTAAAGAAGTGAGACCGGAAACAAAATGCACGTCCATTTTTCAGCTTTTTAATGTAAGGCCAGGGTTTTTCCTTTGTGCATGGTGAGTCCACTGACTTCTGTTCAGCACAGTCGGGTGTGCACCACAGCCTCTGTGTGTTACACACAGTTTTCATGGTCTGTCCCTTCAAACTGGAACAGTTAGTTGCCCAGCAATCTGAATTAGGGTCCTTATCATATTTTCCCTCCGGTTTTTTGTTGTCTTATATTTCATTTGACAAGAAGTTTGTTTAGTATCTTGCCTTGTTATAGTTCTAAAAATCAGTCTATCTTATGAATTGGGCTTCCTTGTAAGCTCTCTGTGATTAAAAATGAGTTTGAAAAAATTATGATTGAGGTGGCTTCTAAGTTTCCTTCCAGCGCTGAAGTTTTATGATTCTAATATTTTGTACATTTGCACAGTCCTAGCAGGGACTGCATCACCCATCTTTTCCTAACTCCTCTCTCCTTTTTGTTCATCCCAGCTACCCACTGCTGAAACTCCCCTTGCCAGGAACAGGCCCCGTGGAGTTCAGCACCCCTGTGAAGGACTACGCGCCCCCACATGTGGCCTCTGACCGCAAACCAGGAGAGCCTAGCGAGCAGCCGGAGTGGGTAGGTGCTCAGCGTGTCGCTGAGGGAGCCCCAGGGGTTGGCTGAGGCACAGGCTCTGCGAGTGAGGGGGGTGAGCCTTTGATTGGTGAATACTTGCCCTTGAACTGCTTTGCAGACACCAGCCATATTTAGTTACACATTTAATGATAACCTGTTCTGAAAAGAAACACCAAGTGGCCCCCAAGTGTGACCATGCTAGGAAAACGGGGGTCTGTGGTGGTAGCCGTGGGCAGCTGGGTCTGGGTTCACATCCTGGGCTGCTCACACACGGTGCGTAGGCGCCGGGCAGGGCCCTGGCAAACAGGCCAGCTCCTCCTCGCTCCAGGGGGTCATGAGAACCAGCGACCATCCCTAGAGCAAGTCTTGTCCTCACAGCCTCGACACTCTCTAATGTTTGCAGTGTGCACCTGGTTTTTTTCACATCTGTTGGGTCCTCTTTTATCCTCACAATCCATTCAGGTAAAAAGTGCAGGGTTGGTTTTGTTTTTTTTTTCATCTCTTTTACAGTTTAGGAAGCTGGGGCCCGGAGGGATGCAGTGCCTGTTACTCAGTTTACATGGGGTCAGCACTGGGTTAGGACTGCAGGTCTCCTGAGCCCTGAACCTACTGCTTTTTCTGGACCATACTGTTCTCAGTGGCCTGTCACTGAGCTGAACACTGATGCGAACGAGGAAGAAACAGTGTCTCCGTTGAGGGCCTCAGGTGCCGGACCTGACTCACCGTAACTCCGGACTCGTTATTCGGAAATCTTACAAGCATGATTAGCTAGTCTCTAAACCTTTTACCTGCCAGGTGACAGGCGGGGCGTCTCCCTGCACCTGTTGTGCTTTGGTCTCATGGATGGTGCCGGACTCGCTGAGTCTGTTGTTGAGGAGGAAACCACAGCTCAGGGGCCAGCGCTTCCTCTCCCACCGCCTCCCGACACTCCTGGCACATCCTTTCCTGTATCTTTTTCCAGTAATGTAGCAGCCAGGTCACTCGTTATAAATATGGCTCTACCGTTGCTGAAATAGACACGTCACTCACTGGTGAGATAGGTACGTGCGAAATTGCACGTGGTATCAGTGGGAAGTACCCAGCCGGCTTAACGGGACTCTGTCCCTGAAGGTCAGAGGGCGCATGGTCCGATGCTAGCAGGAACCAGTTCTGTAACTTGGGCCCCAGCCGGACTGACCGTGCGACCTTCTTGGCTCACACCTCTCACCTTCATTGACCCCTTGATGCAGTTGTACCACCTAATGGAAGTCGTGGCTCCCAGTCACAGGAAGGTGCTCTTTCTTTGTGGGTGTTCTGTGACTGGTAGATTTCACGGCCTGATCTCTAATGACATCAGGAGGGTTTCTTGTTTGCTCAAACTTAGTGCCCTCCTTTGGTCTGAGATGGTCATAGTGAGTGGGTGTACAAAATAACTTGACGTCTCAGGAATCAGAGGAGTGTCTGTTTTCTCTCTTTCTGATTGGAGCCCCCATCCCCTGAAGGGTAGAGAAGGAGACCCAGGCCTCGGTGCAGTCACCTGGTGTCATACAGCTCAGGGGTCAGTTATCTCGCCTCCATTGACTGTCCATGATAAAAGTGCAGCTCAGCGATGCAAGAATGGTAAGGATGACTTTAGTTATAAGGAACAGAAAACTCAACCCAAACCAGCATAAGCAAGAAGAGAATTTGGGGCTTAGAACTCACAGCCAGGGGCAGGGTGACTCAAGGACAACCTGGTTTGGGCCTGAGAAGGAGTCCGTCTCTCAGCTCTGGGTCAGCTCTGCTCGTGGTCTCCCTGAAACAGGCTCCAGCAGCTTCAGCTCCATGTTCTTGCCACATCCGGGCCAGTAGAGGGCGGAAGGGTAGGTGCCCGGTTGGCTCTGAATGGCGTTACCTGCTTGTACCCATCCCAGATCCTGTGGCCGAGAAGACTGCTTTGTTGATTGGTGTCATCACCAGGCTGGGAATGAAAGAGGATGGTTTCCAGAGGAGTTAGGAGGCTTGGGCACTGGGCAGCACAGCGCAGGTACCTGCCCCACAAGGACCCAGTGTCCTCCATTCCCTGTTCCTTCCTTTATTCAACACGTTTATTGCATGTCTGCAGCAGTATGACCTAGGGGACACACACAGCCTCCCTGCCCCCAAGGAGATCCCAGTCTGGTTGGGAAGAAAAGACAAAGATGTCAGTTTAAAATAAATGCAATACATGTCAAAGGGACAAAGGGGCCACCTGGAAGAGCTCCCAGCAGCTGACGCTGGAAAAAAATATATAGTTTGTAACAAAATAAAGTAGTATTGATTATAACCCAAAATGTAAAACAAATATCTTAATCCGTATGATTGAATAAATAAGTACGTGGGAGAATAGACCTGAGCAAAAAATTCTAAAGAGTTTCTGCAGATATCACCTTTCCCTGAAAATAAGATCTAACTGGAAAATAAGCCCTAGTATGATTTTTCAGGATGCTTGTAATATAAGCCCCACCCCAAACATAAACCCCAAAGATCGTCAGCCAGACATGACTGTTTGAATAAATGTCAATTTTTGTACATGAATAAATGACTAAATGTAGATTGTTGGAGCAAAAATTAATGTAAGACCCGGTCTTATTTTCGGGGAAACACGGTACTTGGCCCTCATGGAGGTATAACTAACCGCCCTTCCATAAGTGTGGGCTGTGCGTGGTGACTTCCTTCCAAAGAGGACAGTATGGCGGGGAGGAAAGCCACTTGCTGACAGCCACCTCTTCAGCAGGCTGAGCAGTGTCTCCATCAACAGTGAAAAGTCAGGTGGACAGTGGGAGCCCTTGCTGTGTGACAAGAAGGGCGCTGCACCTCCGTGGCCTTTCTCCCAAGCCCGTATCCCAGTCTAATCTTGAGAAAAAGATCGGATGAATCCCAGTTGAGAGATTTTCTACAAAATACCTGACCGGCACTCTCAAAATTGCCAAGGTCATTAAAAACAAGGAAAGTCTGAGAAATTGTCTCAGGAAAACTAAGGAAACCAGATTTCCTTTTTACCTACTGTCCTTTTTCTCTCCCGAGATCCTGACCTGGGTACCACGTTGCATTTAGCTTATGTCTCCTGAGGCTTCTCTTGGCAAGGGATTTCTCAGCCGTTCCTGTTTTTGATAACCTTGACAGTTTTGAGGAGTGCAGGTCAGGTATTTTGTAGAGTGTCCTGGGTGGGATTTGTCTGTCATTCTCTAGATTAGATGGGGTTATGGGGTTTTCGGAGGAAGATTGTGGAGGTGAAATGTCATTCTTTTCACATCCATTAATCTCCTAAATTATTTTTTAAATTTCTGTACACTAAAGTTCAGTTTTGTTCTGTAGAGTTCTTGGTACTGTAGGGTTTTTAAAAAGGCCTTTCTAATAGCTGTGTAGAGCAATCTCATTGTGGTATTAATTTGCATTTTCCAGATGACTAATGTCAAGCGCTTAACTGTAGTTGAATATCTTCCTTTGTGAAGTATGTGTTTAAATGTTTGCCCATTTTGAATTCAGTTGTTTTGATTTCTTAATTGAATTGTAATTCTTTCTGTATGCTGGAGATGACTTTTTCTATATAGCTCTCTGTCTCCCCTTTTGCTGAAGTGTCCCCCCGTGGGATGATGGCTGCACCCACAGTTGCACCTTTCTGTGGCCTCCAGGGAGGACTCAGTCAGCTCTGCCAGGCCCTGGGCTCTGAGTTAGGCCCGCCCTGTGTTGGACTCACTGTCATCAGTGGCCTTGAGGGCTAGGGGGAGGGCAGTTCCCTTTAGGAAGGGGGATGTTTTTGCAAGAGGAAGAGAAGAGCAAAGCAAAAATTATAGACTTTCCATTTCCCAGATGTGTGACCTGGGGCATGCCACTTACCACCTTTGCCTTGTCTCCACACTCTTGAAATGGGATAATAATTATACCTACATTATACATTGCCATAGGGTTAAGTGAAAGAATGCGGAGGTTTAGTGGGTGCGTGGCCTATCACTTACATTCCACAAATGTTTGTGGTTATCACCATTGTCATTGATCAGATCTGGCCAAAGCTGGGAGGCAGAGAACGAAGATTGCGCTTGCACTGCCCTTGGGTGTGCACCAGGCCTGCACTCCTTGCCCTTTACCCTTAGCTCTGATGTCAGTCTCTCCAGGAAGCCTTCCCAGCTCTCCTGCAGATGTGTACCCTGCTTCCTCTGTGCTCTGTATCATATTTCATTCAAATTTGTATAGTCCAATGTTTCGTACGTAGTAGGTAGGTGCTCAAGTAAGGTTCCTTGTTGAATAAAGAAATAGCACGGCTTATTGAGGAAACAGGGAGTGTGAAGTGAGGCATTTTTCTTGCAGCATGGTAGGTGGGACCACGTTGAATCCTGGACTATGGAGTTTAAACCTTAATTCTGCAGGCAGTGAGAAGTCATTCCCTTAGAGGCAGTGGTGATCAGAAGATCAATCTTATTGAACTCAGAGAAACTTGGAGACTGAGTTGATGATGCCTAGGTGAAGGGTAGGGGAGGATATGAAACGGGGTGGAGGGATTGATTGTAAGGAGATACCAAATCCAATCTTAATAGTTTCAAGACAGAATGATGTAAGTAGATGTGACTAGCATGTTTTTGGCCAGCTCCTTTGCTGGATGGTTACGTGCGGGTGGGCCTCACAGCGATCTGTCTGGTGAGGTTGGAGAGCTCCGCTTCCCTCAGTGAGGAAGGGCGGGCTGGCGGGTGTTGAGACAGCCAGGCTGGAGCTAGAAGTTGAAACCAGGTGGCTCCCCTGAGCCTGCCCTTCCCCCGCTGGGCAAACCCCAGCCTGCCCAGGGCTAGAAGACAACAGTCAGGGGCCCTGTCTCCCAGAAGAGCTGAGTGACCGGCGTCCTCTGTATCCTTTCAGAAGGGAGCCCAGCGGTATCAGTGGACAGGTAAAATGCCTAGGGCTCTAGGTTGCTCTTTCAAAATGTGAAGGAAGGATTGTGTTTTTAAAAACAACAAAACCTAAGCCTGAGGTCTCCTGCACTGGCCTGGCTCCCCTAGACCAGGTCACCACAAAACCTGACGCTCATGCAAGCCCTGCTTGGGGTGGCTGGGCTTCCAGGGCCAGCATTGCTGTTTGTGTTGCCTGGGCCTGGACACAGGGTTTCCATGGAGCCCTGTTCAGGGGTCTCGTCGTGTGAACACTGGTGGTCACGGGTCCCCAGAACACAGCTTCCGTCCTGCACTGCTTGTGCTGGGCCTTTCCGTCGTGTCCTCACGTGGGGACTCACGTGGTTTAGAGCTACCCGGGCAGGTTGGCTATAGAGGAAAACACAGGCTTGGGCACTGGCCAGCCCGGGCCTTCATGTGGCTCTTGCCTGTCAGCTGTGTCCTCGGACACATCCTCTTATCTCTCTGAGCCTTGGTCTTCTTATCGGGGGCCTCTAGTTTAGAGTCTCACAGGCTGACGGGGGCTCTGCTTCCAAGCTCACTCAGGCAGCTGCAAGGCACAGGCGCCTTGCAGGCCGCTGCGCTGGGACTTCATTTCTCGCTGCGAGTTGGCTGACGGCCCTCTCAGTTTCTTGCCGCGTAGAACTTTCTGGAGCAGCTCACAGTATGGCGACTCCATCCGAGGAGTAGCTCCAAAATAGCGGGGCAGCGGAGGAGCCGTAGTCTTTTTTCTTCCAGTTATTTTTTTGCGGCAAAATACCCACAATATAAAATTTGCCATCTTAACTATTTTTACGTGTGCAGTTCAGTGGTGTTAAATACATTCACGTTGTTGTGCAGCCATCACCAGCGTCTGTCCCCATCAGTCCTTTTATCTTGTGAAACAGAAACTCTGTATCCGTTAAACAATAATTTCCCATCACCTGCTCCCTCAGCCCCATGTAACCACCATTGTACTTTTAGTCTCTATGAATTTGACTGCTTGGGTACCTCATGTGCATGGAACCACTTACATCTGTTTTCTTCTGACTGGCTTATTTCACTTAGGGTGATGTCCTCAAGGCTTATAGTCTTTTGTAACCTAATTTCAGACATGACAGCTCATCGCTTTTGCTGTATTCTGTTCTTCAGAAGCAAGTCACCAGGTCCAGCCCCCTCAAGGGGGGGTTACACACGGGCACCAGGAGGTGGGGATCATTGGGGCCACAGCCTCCACCTAGTGAGGGGACATCCCTCTGTGCCCACGGGCATCTGGACTCCACTGGCCCCTGTGCTCCCTCTGTCCCGCACCTCAGATAGTGCGTGTCATCTGTTTCCATGTCTGTTTCTCACTTGAATTCATCAAGTAGGAGTTATGATAGGGCCCAGCACAGTGAGTGGAGGGCCCTGCCCCCGGCCCTGGCCACCGTCTCGTGCCTGCCCGCCTGCCTTCCAGCCGCCAGCGTCTGCATCTCATTTGTCAGAGGATTTATGGCCCAGAAGGCCCAAGAATTGGTGGCCCTAGGAGCAGCCCTCAGCCAGTGACTGCAGGAGCTGGTAGGTAATAGCTCACTCCCCTCTCCAGGTGGGGTCACTCAGCTAAACCCACTTCTCCACAGAGGCCACTTGCGCAGTAACGCCCTTTGTTGGCTGCCTCCCCTTCCCTGCTCGTGGCCCTCCTCCCCTCCCTGTGTTTCCTGCACCCCCAAATAAACCACTTGGCTTAGGGGCTGCTGCTGGGAATGATGAGAGCTAGGCCGGTGCCTGTTGAATAAACCAGCGTAAGGGAATTTTGATGCCTAGAAGAGGCAGGCTGAGGGCGCGGATGTTGGATATGGGTTTGATACAGTCGTATCAAATGACGGGACCAAGATCTCGAAAGAGTTGGAAAGATGTGGGATAGCTGCTTGGAAAGTTCCGTCGGAAGTCGGTGAGGATGCATGGAGCCGGCAGCAGAGGGGGGTCCAGTCAAGGCTGAGCGAGGCTGGGCAGGAGGAAGCTTACCAGCTGGGCAGTGACAACAAATGAGCAGTGGACTTGACCCAGGACTGGTGGCAGGTCATAGGAGAAAGAGGTGTCTAAGGCAAAGGGGTTACATATTCCTGAGAAAACCTGATGAAAGCCACAATCCTCTCCCTTAAAAATGACGATGGTGGTAATAATATATGCACCGCCAAGCAGAAATCTGAGTAAATTTGGGGAGCAGGGTGTTCCTAGAACTCCTGGTACTATCCCTGGAGCCCAGAAAGAGAGCTCTGATTCTCAAGTATGTTCACTGGTACTTTGTTGAAGTGGTGGCCTGAATGGCCTTGGCTGGGACAGGGAGCCTGGGTGGGCAGGGGGCTGGAGATGGCCTGGAGCACCAGGGAGCTGTCGTGCCTGCAAACTGACTCAGAGCTCAGCTGCACAGGCTCAGTGGGCCTGAGGGGGAGGGGGAGAGTCCGAGAAGAGCAGGGGGCAGAGGAGGTAGTACGTTCAGAATCCCAGTCTGTGTGCAATGGGAACCAACCCTGGGCTGGAGGCTCCACTGCGCCATGCTGTCCCTGGGTGATGTACTGTGTCCTTCACAGGGTTTGCAGATGATCGTCTGGGAATGGCTCTCATTGTAGAGCTGTTGGGCTCTGGGCGGCTCCTCTCCCTCTCAGGCCCATGTGATGTGTTGAGTTGATGAGCTGCTGTTTGGGTCAGAGCTTGTGGCAGCCAGCGCCGCCCAGGTACCTCTGTACCTCCTGGCAGCTTCTGGAGGGCTGAGTCTGGTGCAGAGGACAAAGTGGGTGAGGCCTTCTGTCCCCAGAGCCTTCGCCGGGACACGGCTTCATAAATCTGAGCTTCACAAAGGCTCAGGGGGTTGCTTCAGGTTGCTCCTTGGCACCCAGGGGGCCAGGAGGCCTTATCTTGCAGTGTGTTCAGCATCGTGACCCCTGCTCGTGCGATATCCTGGAGTAGGGCATCATCGAGTGGCGAGTGGCTAAATGGCCTTCCTTTCATCTGCATAGCTGCCCTTGGTGTCCTGATTGCAGGCAGGGGTGTAGCCCCCTCAGCCCTCAGCCTGCGCCTCGCAGTGCGTCATGGCTGTGGGCAGTCTGTCTCTGTCTGCACTTGGATGACACTACAACTCCAGGGCCATCTTCCAGGGCACTGCTTTTGTCAGCGATACTCGCGCTTTTCCTGGTCAGCTGGTTAAAATCCAGACAGCTCCGTCAGGCGTCCTCCTAGCCACCTGTCACTCCAGCTGCCATTGGTTACTGCCCCTGTATGCTGTGCAGGCTGGCTGTGCTCCTCAGAGGCCCTCCCTGCCCCGCTGCCACCAACCCTTCCCTGTCTCATGGCTCCACTCAGCGCCTCCCCTGGCCGCAGCCCTGCTACGCTAACCTGTACCTCATTTTGGGGGTGCTCCCTGACACATCCATCACTGGCAGTTATTCCTCGCCTGTCACACGTGTGAACACTTTGGTCACTTAAGTGCCTGTTGCTAGCCTTTTAAGGGCCCACGATAAGTTCTAGTGGGAAAAGCGTGACGTTCAGTGAGGAGACCTGGGTTTGCGTCCTTGCACCACCCTGCTCGAGTTGTGAAACCCTAGGCAGTCACCTTGCTTCTCATAGGAGAGTCGTGGGGTCAGTGAAATGATGTGCCACAACTGTTTATTGCTGAGACTTCCATTTACACTTAATCTCTGCATGCTGTTTATATACCTGTGTAGGAATGTGTGTCAGTGTGGTGTGTGTGCGTGTGCATGTGAGTGGGAGTGGTGTGCGAATGTGCCTGCATCTTCATGATGCTGTGGGGGGAATGTCATTATCCCCCTTTCATGATGAGAACATTGAGACTCAGAAGTTGCAAACATTTGTAAGACCATGCAGTTGGAAAGTGGGGATTTAAAATAGGGTCTTTTGGGGCCGACCAAGTGGCTCAGTTGGTAAAGAGCACAAGCTCTGAGCAACAGGGTCACCGGTTCGATTCCCACATGGGCCAGTGAGCTACGCCTGAGCTGAGCTGCTGCTGAGCTGCCAACAGGTGGCAGGATGGCTCAGCTGGTGAGAGCATGTGCTTCTAGCAACAAGGTTGCTGGTTCGACTGCCACATGGGATGGTGGGCTACGCCCACCTGCAACTAAGATTGAACACAGCACCTTGAGCTGAGCGGCTGCGAGCTAACAACGGCCGGCCAGATGGCGACTGGACTTGGAACTGAGCTAGCTGTGCCCTCCACAGCTAAGATTGAAGGACAACAACTTTACTGTTCCTCTTCCCCAATTCTTCAACACTGTTCCCTTCCCCAGTTCCCCAATAAAATCTTTAAAATAAATAAATAAAATGGAGTCTTTGATCTTCAAACCCTGCTGATCTGCAAGTGCCAGAACCAGGATCAATAAGACTACTCACACCCTTTTCGGAGGGATGGCCTGCTGTAAGGTCAGCAGGTGTTTTCCATAAAGAGCTAGATGGTGGAGGTTTTAGGCTTCCTGGGTCAGGGTCTCTGCCGTGAGTGTGTGAAAGCAGCCGTGGACAGTACGAGTAGAGTGGGCGTGGCTGTGTCCCAGTAAAACTGGATTCAGAAAAGCAGGCGCCAGGCTTGATTTAGCCTGTGGGCCACAGTGTGCTGACCCTGGTCTACTGGGAAATGTGTAGGAAAGCGGTTCATAAATGGGAAAAGAAACGCCCGTTGTCGACGCCTTCATTTTTGAAGGCCTGTCCCTTGGGCCGCGTAGTGGATGCTCAGTATGAATTCTGGACCCATGTGTCTCCATCCTGTGCTGAGCTGACCTAGCTCCTCCTCCCCTATTTCTTCTGCAGTATGTGGGTGCCCCGGTGGCTTATGTCCAGCAGATCTTTGTGAAGTCGTCAGTGTCTCCCTGGCACAAGAACCTCCTGGCAGTAGATGTGTTCCGCTCCCCTCTGTCCCGAGCCTTCCAGCTGGTGGAGGAGATCCGGAACCACGTGCTGCGAGACAGGTATCGTTCCAAGGGACCCCAGCCCCCTGAATCCCATTCTGAATCCCATGAGGACGGCAGAGAGGGTGCAGTCCTCAACTCCATTGAGCCACCCAGCTCTACAGAAATCGAACAAGTGAGAAGGCTGGTGGGGGAGCCAGCTTTGCATCTGTCAGCGTCCCGTAGGTCCACTGTGGCTGCATTCCCCCTGGACCTAGGCAGATGGCACAGATAGAGCCCTGAGCTTTGTCCTCAGGTGTCAGACAGAGGTGTCCACTGGGCCGACCCTGTGACGAGCTGAGAGCCCGTTGACTTGTGTCACCAGTGGCTTCCTGCCGAGGGGTTATGATGTGTGAATGTAATTGAGGTGGCCGTGCTGATGAGAACAAGCTTTACCTGGAGATGCGCTTCTGGAACCCCAGCCGGGGTGCTGCTCCCCAGCCCACCCGTGGGTCTCGGGGGGATGCTGACTTCAGCTAGCAGAAGGTGTTGATGGGCATTTTGGTGAATTTCCACCCTATCCACTCTGCCTCTTGAATTAGTTCAGGTGTTTTAGTGGGTGGGGCTCTGCGTGCTCCCAGAACCGGCCTCTCTTCAGAGGTGACCAGCCTTTGGGCCTGTTGGAAGGTCAGACAGCCACACGATGGTTGTTGACCGCCTGGCAGAACTTTCCCTGGCTGCCCTAATCCTCGGGCTCTTTGCCAGGCATCTGGGAACTTGATGACAGGGTTCCCTATCTGTGCAGTAGGCCTGCCCTGTGCTGGCAGACACAGCACATGCCCCGTCCTGTTTCCTGCACAGCTCCGGGACCAGGAGCCTGGAGGAGGTATGCCTGCAGGTGACCGACCTGCTGCCCGGCCTCAGGAAGCTCCGGAACCTTCTCCCTGAGCATGGATGCCTGCTGCTGTCCCCTGCCAACTTCTGGCAGAATGACCGGGAACACTTCCATGCGGACCCTGACATCATCCGGACCATCCACCAGCATGAGCCCAAAACCCTGCAGACCTCAGCCACTCTCAAAGGTACCCTCAGGGCGGCTTCCTGAGGACCCGTGAGGGCGCCTGTCAGCCACCATGTCCTCTTAGATGGGTGCTCTGGCAGATCGGGGGTCAGCCCTGTTTTCTGAGGGTGGCAGTGAGGAGGGGTCCGCGATAGCTCTCCAGCACCTGTGGGTTTCTTTGTGCAGACCTGCTGTTTGGCGTTCCTGGCAAGTACAGCGGGGTGAGCCTGTACACCAGGAAGAGGATGGTCTCGTACACCATTACCCTGGTCTTCCAGCGCTACCATGCCAGGTAAGGCCGCCGGCGTGTGGGGCTCCTGCCTGGACTGTGGAACGACATGAGGCTCAGAGTAATCCCCGTGCTGGTTTCGAGTGTCCAGAGTGTCCCTGGGAACTTGCGGTGTTCAGGCTTCCTGTTGAAACGTTTTTAAGCCTTAGACTGAAGGCTGCTTCTGTGCACATTTGAGTGGGATTAATAGTAATGGATTAAGCTGGGGCTGGCCAGTAGTGTTCTGGTACCCGATGGGTCTCTCTGGAGCCTGGGGCCGGGTCCCTACTGGGCACCACTGCTGAGCCCCGTGTGGCCTCGAGGCCTTCCCAGCAGAGCACTGCAGAGCAAGGGCACTTGCAATTCCCCCTGTCAGCTCTCCTGGACCCTCGGCAGCCGAGTGGTGTGCTGGATGAAGGGCTGCTGAGGAGGGAGTGGGGATGCCCGAGGCAGCTCTCATTCTCCCAGCGCCCCTGGACGCTGGGGAGAAGCTGACCCACCACAGAGAGGGAGGCCCTGATGGGCCCCCTTCCAGGGATTGCCTTTGTCCCTGGACCAAGAGGGACAGCCCGTGTGCCCCCCGCCCCGTGACCAGGTTCCTGGGCAGCCTGCGCGCCCGCCTGATGCTCCTGCACCCCAGCCCCAACTGCAGCCTCCGGGCGGAGAGCCTGGTCCACGTGCACTTCAAGGAGGAGATTGGCATCGCTGAGCTCATCCCCCTCGTGACCACCTACATCATCCTGTTCGCCTACATCTACTTCTCCACACGTAGGTCGCGGCGGGAGGCTGGGCCTTCTCCACGCTGAGCAGGCGTTTCCCACTCACGGCTCCGCTGCCTTTGGAGGAGGCTTGGGCGGAGACGTGGGACACACCCTGTGGTCCCGGACGCTGGGGCCTCGTCCCCCAGCAGTCCCAGGGGCTCGGGTGGGTCCAGGGCTCCTTCGGCGTCTCAGGAAAAGACCCAAAGACATGCTGTGTCCCTGAGACTGGGACGTGGCCATGGCTGTCCTCCTCTTTGGTTAAACCAGGGACTTTCCATTCCTCGATTGTCAGGGCGCACTCTACTCCTGGCAGCTCCGCCAAGGGCCTGCGTGCCGGAGTCTGGGGACGTGCTGCCCTAATGTGCCCTTTCTGCCTATAGGCAAGATCGACATGGTCAAGTCCAAGTGGGGGCTGGCCCTGGCCGCCGTGGTCACAGTGCTTAGCTCGCTGCTCATGTCTGTGGGGCTCTGCACACTCTTCGGCCTGACGCCCACCCTCAATGGCGGGTAGGTCCCCAACACGCTCCACTGGGCCACAGAGCCCTGTACCTCGGGGTCTGCCCTGGGCTGGACACTTGCTGTTACCCATATCTTCATGCTGTGATTTTGACATTTAAGAGGTATATTTTTTCCTCTTTAAGTTACCTGGCTTGTATTCATACATATGTATATATAGTGTATAAATATATAAAATACATATGTAGTATGTGTGTGTAGTATGTGTATGTCCATACATGTATATATTTGTGTATATGGGGAACTGTTTATATATGGGTACAAGTGTGTGTGTATGCATGGATGTATACGGCTCTGTCTTGCATGTGTGTGTATATGGATGTGTGTGTTTATATATTGTATATACACAGGCATACTGCTTCTTGATGGCATAAACCGCAGGTGATGTGAGAGAGAAGGATACATCTCCCTTTTTTACTATTAAAACATTTAAATGCCTAACAAAATAGTTAGGGTTTTAGAGTAAGCTTTTTATAAGATTAAAGCATCCTGTATAATCGGTCACCTTTCCATTGGTGTCTGCTCCCCCTGCTGTTTTTCTGAATCCTGGGCTGGAAGGCTTCCCCGGGTTTGTCCTCAGGCTTCAGTCCCCTTGGCTGTGGCGAGGCCCTGCCCACCTGTCCGTACTAACCCGCTGGCCTATCCCCTACCTCGGCCTGTCAGGCTGGTTGCAGGAACAGCGATGTTGTGTTTTCTGTTACTTCCCTTGCTCACAGAACACCTGCTCCCTTGTTTGAACCTGACAGTGCTAACCCCGTTCCCTCATAGCCGAGCCCGCATCTCCACTGCTGCACAGCAGCCATTGCCCTGGTGAGCTTCACCGCGGCCGTGTTCCCTGTGCACAGACCTCTCTCAGTCCGTCTAGCAGTGTGAGCCTGTCGCCTCGGGCAGCTCGCAGAGTTTTCTTAAGAACAGCTCTCTGCAGAGGTGCGTTGGGCTTTAGGCTGGTCTCGTGGCTCTGCTGCCAGTCCTAGTGGCTTGGCCTGGAGTGCTGCCAAGGGGCCTTGCCTGTGGTCATTTCCTCTGGCCAGCAGTCTGGTGTGGGAAGGACAGGGATAGGTGCTTGGGCAGCGGGCAGCAGGGGCCTCCTCCGGCCCTCTTCCCACTGTACTGGAGAGATGGAGATGGGGGGCAGTTGCCAGCCACTTGGCCTGAAAGCTGAGTGCTGTGTAGACAGGGGCCCTGTGGGGGGATGGTGGGGCTTCTGCCCTGTGCTGGTGGGAGCCACGTCGCAACCTCCACCACAGGCTGCAAACCCCATAGCCTCCCCGGGCCCAGACCTGTTGAGAATGAGCTGTGTTGGGGACTGTCCTCCGCCCTGTCTTCACCCTCGCCCTCTCTGTCCCCAGCGAGATTTTCCCCTACCTTGTGGTGGTTATTGGGCTGGAGAATGTGTTGGTGCTCACCAAGTCCGTGGTCTCGACCCCTGTGGACCTCGAGGTGAAGCTGCGCATCGCCCAAGGTAACGGGAGGGGGGGGGAGTGGGGGTGGGGGCGGCTGTGCTGCGCCTCCTCCTGTTCAGGAGCCTCCTTGCTCTGGCCCCAGCGTACTAGGCGGTGGCCACCAGGTCCTGGCAGCTTGTTAGCATGTGCCCTGAGGGACTGGTCGCCGGCCTGGGCTTTGTCCAGGTTCATGTGTCAATAAGAAGACAAACCAGACAGCTGGGGGCTCAGGTATCTGGTGGCCCCTTGTCCAGGCTGCACCTGGTGATATCTCCTCCTGCCTGACTCCACCCCAGCAGGCCTGGGGCTGCTCACTTCAGAAAAAGCCCCCGTGGCCTCAGTGGCAGGAGCTGGGGATCTGGGGCTCTGAGGAAACAGCACCACAGGCCCGGAGGTCTGGACTCTTGCACCTCCCACTCCCCGCCCACACGCATGGGAACGGGGCTGGGGCTGACCTGTGAGCTTCTGCAGGGGGGCAGGCCCCACCGATGTGCAGTTTCAAGGGCACGCAGGGCAGTGGCCCTACCCACTGGGTGCTCACAGCCCCACACTGCGACCATGATAGTGGGGGCCCGGGGGCTCACCAGCGGGAGGGACTTGAGGGAGAATGTGGCTGGCTCTTCTGTCCCTGGAGCTATTCTGCCACGTGGCAGGCGGGCCTGTCGTCCCATGCGGACCACACAAGAAGAGTGCGTGGAGGTTGGATGTGCTGGAGCAGGAGGCACTTGTGTCTGCTCGTCTCAACACCCCGCTTCTCCTCTGATGGCTCCAGCTCTCCCTGCACCTTCCTAGCCCCCCTCCTGCAGCAGCTGTGCAGTGATGGCAGCATCTGGGAATCCAGAGACCAGCAGTCCCGAGGGTTGGGGCATTGGGGGAGTGGCTGCCTCAGAAGGCTGGGTGCCCTCCCCGTGTCTCTGCCCCCTGAGGACCACGAGGCTGTGTGCACACGTGGTGGACAGAGGCCGTGTGCTGGCCCCGTGGCCCTGTCTTCTGCAGGCCTCAGCAGCGAGAGCTGGTCCATCATGAAGAACGTGGCCACAGAGCTGGGCATTATCCTCATCGGCTACTTCACTCTCGTGCCCGCCATCCAGGTAAGGCGCCCAGGCCCCCCCGCTTGGCTGAGTGTGGGACCAGCTGCTGGGTTCCCCAGCTGTGCAGCCATGGGGCACCCCTACCTGTGAGATGGGACCCCTCTGCTGCCAGGACGGTTGTTCCTGTGCACAGAGTGCTCACGAGATGGAGCTCCCAGCCAGGCAGGCAGGCATGGCCTGTGACCCTGTCCTCTTACGCTCTCATTCAGCCATGTGGCAGGAGGGGCTCAGTGGAGGAATTCCCAGTCAGACTTGGTTACCCCTTTCTCAGGCAGAACATGGTGGACCAGTTCAATGAACTGGTCCACCCCTCACCACAGGAGGGTCACCACCCATTGCCCAGAGGGGCCTCTGCTCTTGGCAGAGTGGGGCTGTGAGCAGAGGTGGAGGTGGGCCTGCCCTGAGTCGGAAGGCCAGACTACTGCCGACTCTTCTGGGAGGAGTTGCACGAAGGGCTGATGCATCACCTCTGGGCCCTCACCCAGGGCTGACGGGCCTGCCGCGCTGTGGGGAGAGCAGAGAGCACGGCGCTCCAGGCCCTTCCCCCAGATGGCCTCTGCAGAGGGCTTTCGCAGGCACAGTGCAGTCTTGGGACATTAGAGCTGACATGGCTTGGGACAGGGCCACTGGGCCACCATATGCTAGATGGACCCCTCATCTTACCCCAGACCTGAGTCGAAGCCGGGGTGATGTGCCAGAGACCTCAGGCAAGGGCAGGGGAGGAAAACAACTTAAATCTGAGAAAATTCCACCTACCAACAGCTTGGGAAGCAGCGACCACCCCTTTTCAGTTTTAGGACAGAGTTACGTCCCTCTGGCCTCTCCCTCCCTTTATGAATCCAGGGCAGTCGCTGGCCAGGGACCTTTCTGAGAGCCCCGTATGGTGTCAGGCCTGGGCTCTGGGTAGGTGCCAGTCCACGGCAGGGGAGCGGGGCCCCGGGATCAGCTTTCCAGCTAGGGGAGAGCACCCACCCTTCAGCCTGACTGGATCAAGGTGCAAGGGGTCTCTGCTGCCCTCTGGTGGGGAGGCGGGGCGCCACGGGCACTGCCCCTCCTTGGCTGCTCCGAGTCAGAACTAGGCTTCTGTTTATCTCTGCTGTGTGCTGCCTGTCACTGCCCTGCAGATGCTGAGGTGCCTGCAGGAGAGGACGGCTTCTCTAGGGTGCTGGGCCATGAGGTCATGGCTCCCCTTGTCTGCTCTGGTTCCAGGAGTTCTGTCTCTTTGCCGTCGTGGGCCTGGTGTCTGACTTCTTCCTTCAGATGCTGTTTTTCACCACTGTCTTGTCCATTGACATTCGTCGGATGGAGGTAGGAGTGGGCTGAGCCCTGCCCCGCCCTCCTCCTCAGCCCTGGGTGTACTCAGGGATCTCTGGGTGAGAGGTACAGACCTCGGGCAGGGGCCGTGGCCCTGTGTGGGTAGCCCCTGGACAGCAGCCTCGGGCCCTGACTACTATGCCTCCAACAGCTGGCGGACCTGAACAAGCGGCTGCCCCCTGAAGCCTGCCTGCCCCCAGCTAAGCCAGTGGGGCGGCCGGTGCGCTTCGAGCGGCAGCTGGCTGTGCGACCGTCCACACCTCACACCATCACACTGCAACCATCCTCCTTCCGAAACCTGCGACTCCCCAAGAGGCTGCGCGTCGTCTACTTCCTGGCCCGCACCCGCCTGGCACAGCGCCTTATCATGGTACCTCCAGCCCCTGCCCTGCCCTGCCCTGCGAGGGCCGGCACTCAGCTCCCTCTCAAATTCTGTACTTTGCCTTGGAGGTGGGGGGTGCTCCTCAGGCCCTAGCGGCCCCATGAAGCCTGGCTTTGGGAAGCTGCCCACCACACCCTCCTGTCCAGACCCTGGTGGCTTCTGAGGTGATAAGCCTGTCTCGGGGAGAAGCAGCCCAGTTAGTCAGGTAGAGGAGCAGTCATCTCCCAGAGTGCCCCAGGACAGAAACCTGCTAGACGTGCTCTGGGATGGAGCCAGCATTGTTCCCCGAGTCAGGGCTCAGCGGCTCTTGTGTAGTGTCTGCTGGGTGGCTGCAGGCCCACAGCGCCTTTCCCAGGGAGTAGAAGGGAGAACGGAGCAAGGCTGAGGCCCTCAGGACTAGGACCCATGGGTGTGTCTGGAGCAGGTCAGGCGGCAGGCCCTCTGGCCAGGCTGACCTTGGGAATGCTAGCGCTTTCTGGTCCCAGCTGAGATGGGGAGGTTCTTCATCAAACCTAAGGGTGCCGCTCCACTTCTCGGCCAAGAAACCTAAGCCCTGACCGTGGAAAGTGAACTAGGTGCCCCCAGTGGCAGCTGGCCCCTGCTGATAGTGGGAGGACTTGGAGAGTCAGAGGGAGGACGGGTTGGGATCTGCGTCCTCTCCCACCCCCAGGCCTGAGGGCCCTGTGTGGCCTCTTGGCATGAGGGCCAAGGGTGCGGGGGGTTGGGGCTGCCCTTCCCCCCCCAGAGGCACCGCTGAGTACCCGATGCCCCATGTAGGCTGGCACCGTTGTCTGGATTGGCATCCTGGTGTACACAGACCCAGCAGGGCTGCGCACCTACCTCGCTGCCCAGGTGACAGAGCAGAGCCCACTGGGCGAGGGCGCCCTGACTCCCATGCCTGTGCCCAGCGGCGTGCTGCCCGCCAGCCACCCGGACCCTGCCTTCGCCATCTTCCCACCGGATGGCCCTAAGTTACCTGAGAACCATACGTTGCCAGGAGAGACGCCCGAGTCTGGGGGTCCGGTAGAGGGTGTCCATGACAGCCCAGTCCCAGAGGTAACCTGGGGGCCTGAGGACGAGGAACTTTGGAGGAAGTTGTCATTCCGCCACTGGCCGACGCTCTTCAGCTACTACAACATCACACTGGCCAAGAGGTGAGCTGGGCTGTGCCAGCTGCCGCCTCCCCGCCAGGTGTCAGCTCACTGTCCTCAGAGCATTCCTTCCCGCTTAAAAGGAAAACCCAGTGGTTTGAAGTGTTTCCTAGCTGCACTGTAGTGATGGCTGCTTGGGTGCTGGTGTCTGGGACAGAGCAAGGTTGGGTGCCAGAGCTGGGCTGGGAGGGGCCTCCTGTGCTCCCACCACCCATTTGGGGAAGACTTCCGGGGAGGGTGGTCTTGGAGTCTGGCAGGCTGAGTCCTGTGTGGTGAGGGGACGGGGGTGCAGCAGGGACCCTTCCTAGGGCATCCTGGCTGAGGCCGCCCACTGCCTGCTTCCAGGTACATCAGCCTACTGCCTGTCATCCCGGTCACGCTCCGCCTGAACCCGAGGGAGGCCCTGGAGGGGCGGCACCCTCAGGATGGCCGCAGTGCCTGGCCCCCGCCGCAGCCCAGGCCCGGTGGGCTCTGGGAGGCCGGCCCCAAGGGGCCAGGTGTGGCACAGGCCCACAGAGATGTCACCCTGTACAAGTAAGGCCCGCGAGGGAGGGGCTGCCGGCAGGAGGGGCCTGGGCGTGCCTGACCATGTCCTTCTTGTGCAGGGTGGCAGCGCTCGGCCTGGCTGCAGGCATCGTCCTTGTGCTGGTGCTACTCTGCCTCTACCGTGTGCTCTGCCCGCGCAACTACGGACAGCCTGGCGGTGGGCCTGGCCGGCGGCGCCGTGGAGACCTGCCCTGTGACGACTATGGCTACGCACCACCTGAGACAGAGATCGTGCCCTTGGTGCTACGTGGGCACCTCATGGTGAGTGCAGCAGGGGTGGTGGGAATGCCAGGGCCAGGCTGCGCCAGTGCCTGTGCCCATGGCCTACTGTGTCCCCACAGGACATCGAGTGTCTGGCCAGCGATGGCATGCTGCTGGTGAGCTGTTGCCTGGCGGGCCATGTGTGCGTGTGGGACGCACAGACTGGGGACTGCCTCACACGCATCCCGCGCCCAGGGTAGGTGCTCGTCCCCGCCTGTCCCCCACCCCACTGCACCCTGCTGTCCTTGCCACCCTCACCCTGCCCTCCTGGTCCTTGTAGGCAGCGCCGGGACAGTGGCGGTGGCAGCATGTTTGAGGCTCAGGAGAGCTGGGAACGGCTGTCGGATGGTGGGAAGGGCGGCTCAGAGGAGCCTGGGGACAGCTCTCCGCTGCGGCACCATCCCCAGGGTCCTCCACAGCCTCCCCTCTTTGGAGACCAGCCAGACCTCACCTGCTTGATCGACACCAACTTCTCAGCACGGCCGCGGCTGTCAGAGCCCACTCAGCCCGAGCCCCGGCACCGGGCTGGCTGTGGCCGCACTCGTGACAACCAGGGATATGACTTCAGCCGCCTGGTGCAGCGAGTGTACCAGCAGGAGGGGCTGGCTCCCAGCCACGCACCGGCCCTGCGCCCACCCTCCCCTGGGCCCACACTGCCCCAGGTCCCTGAGGACGAGGGGGGCTCTCCTGAGAAGAGCTCCCTGGCCCTCTCCTGGGCCCCCAGTGCTGACGGCTCCATCTGGAGCCTGGAGCTGCAAGGCAACCTCATCGTGGTGGGCCGCAGTAGCGGCCGGCTGCAGGTGGGCAGGGGACTGGAGCGGCGGGGCCGTGGGCTTCTCGAGCCCACAGGTGCTCACGGCCTCTGGGCTTGCAGGTGTGGGACGCCATCGAGGGCACACTACGCTGCAGCAGTGAGGAGGTCTCGTCGGGCATCACGGCCCTCGTCTTCCTGGACAAAAGGTGAGAGTGCCAGGCTGCCTTCCTCAGCCCAACACCCGACCTTCCTGGCCAGGCCACACACTGAGGTTTGAATACTGCCTCCCTTTCACTGGTGTGTGACTCGACTTCCCTTCTTAGCACCTAGCCCCACACCTGTGAGCAGCAGATAGTCCACCTCGATGGGAGGGGTGGTTAACAGGTGTGAAGTACTTAGACTCAGGCCTGGCACACTTCTCTTCAGGATTGTGGCTGCCCGGCTCAACGGTTCCCTGGATTTCTTCTCCTTGGAGACCCACACTGCCCTCAGCCCCCTGCAGTTCCGAGGTCAGAGGGGCCGGACAGGTGCCTGCAGTCTGTGGGGGTGGAGTGCAGGGGCTGACTGCAAGGTGTCTTCTCAGAGGTCCCTCACTTAGCCTGTTGTCTCCAGGGCAAGGCGGTTCTCCCACATCCCCCATGTACAGCAGCAGTGACACGGTGGCCTGTCGCCTGACCCACACAGTGCCCTGTGCACATCAGAAACCCATCACAGCCCTGAAGGCTGCCGCTGGGCGCCTCGTGACTGGGAGCCAAGACCACACACTGAGAGTGAGTGCTGGCCGTTTCTTGGGCGCTGGGGTGACCTAGCAGAGGGGATGGGGAGCGTTTGGGGTCAGTCAGGGTGCGGCTGGAGGTGGCCTAGATGAACTGGGATTTCCAAAGTGTCATTTGGAAAAACGTGAGACCATTCCTGCCCCAGGTGTTCCGTCTGGAGGACTCGTGCTGCCTCTTCACCCTGCAGGGCCACTCGGGGGCCATCACAACTGTGTACATCGATCAGGTGAGGGCTCAGTGGTGGGCTGTGGCGGGTGGCACAAGGCCAGGCCATGGCCCGTGTTTCTGACTCCTGGCACCTTCTGGGAAGCAGAGTGAGGAGCCCCACCCCCCAGGACACCCTTGTAGACAACGGTTTCCGCCAGTGACCCCACTCCCTGGGCCTGTTCCCCTAGACCATGGTGCTGGCCAGTGGAGGACAAGATGGGGCCATCTGCCTATGGGACGTGCTGACTGGCAGCCGGGTCAGCCACATGTTTGCTCACCGTGGAGATGTCACCTCCCTCACTTGTACCACGTCCTGTGTCATCAGCAGTGGCCTGGATGACCTTATCAGCATCTGGGACCGTAGCACAAGCATCAAGCTCTACTCCATTCAGCAGGTAGGTAGGTTGGGGGCCATAGGGCTCTCTGTGTTTCAGGGAAGGACTCAAAGCACTGAGCTTGTCATGTGTTTGTCTCTAGGACCTGGGCTGTGGTGCAAGCTTGGGTGTCATCTCAGACAACCTGCTGGTGACCGGTGGCCAGGGCTGTGTCTCTTTTTGGGACCTAAACTACGGGGACCTGTTACAGACAGTCTACTTGGGTAAGAACAGTGAGGCCCAACCTGCCCGCCAGATCCTGGTGCTGGACAATGCCGCCATCGTCTGCAACTTTGGCAGTGAGCTCAGCCTGGTGTACGTGCCCTCTGTGCTGGAGAAGCTGGACTGAGGGGCGCTTTGGAGCCAATGCACTGGACATAGACTGGGGGGAGTAGCTAAGTCTTCTGGAAGCTGCCTCAGGACTATTATATTAAACTTTTTAAAAAATCACATCTACCAGGGCCTTGTGAGCCACTTGTGTTGTCCCCTAGAGAGCTCCTGTGTCACTTGTGTGCCCCTCCCCACCCCTAAACCTCTAGCCTTCGGTTAGACCCTTCCCAGCTCAGAGCTGCTCCACCATACAAGCTGCGTCTGGGGACAGGAACAGGGAGGACTTCCTAACCACT
Source organism: Hipposideros armiger (assembly GCF_001890085.2). Lineage (NCBI taxonomy): Eukaryota > Metazoa > Chordata > Mammalia > Chiroptera > Hipposideridae > Hipposideros > Hipposideros armiger. The sequence goes on from NW_017731368.1 coordinate 2,864,443, forward strand.
TCAGAGGTGTGGAAGCCAAGGGTGACCTGTGTTGTCATCCCGCCCATCCATGTCCAAGCTCATGGAAAGCACCAGGCTCCGGCTCCCTCCCTGAGGCAGCAACGGGCAGACACACTGGCCACAGAACAGGTTGGTTTATTCAACAGCAAAGAGCTGAAAAATGTCAGGTCCCACAAAGGAGCAGAATGTGACCCAAGGCCCGCGATACAGCTCCACCCCACAGGGGTGTGGGCCGAACCAGGGAGGGCTGAAGGCAGCAGGAATGGGAGGAGGAAACCAGGCCCACCTCGAGGCCCTCCTGGGCACGGCAGGAGATGATGTAGTGTAAGGACCAGGTGGGCACAGCCTGGTCAGGTCTTGTTGAGTGTCCACAGTGGATCCAGAAGGCTGAGGGGGTCGTCAGAGGGCCGGGCGGCCCGCAGGCCCTGCCCATTGTGGGTCTGCAGGAAGTTCTGCTTGCTCATCCGCTGCTTTCCTCGCAAGGAGCTGTCCAGCGAGAAGGCCTCAGGGGTGAGGGAGGCCAGCAGCTCCAGGGAGGAGGAGGGGGGTCCCAGGTTGGGCGCCTCAGGGACTGGCTGCTCCTCCTCAGGCTGGGGGGGCTCTGGCAGGGGTGAAGAGAGAGGGGGTGGGGACGAGGATGGGAGCTGGGTCGACTCCGGGAGGCTGGCTGGTGGTAGGCCTGGGGGCTCCACAGGGCCTGGCAGGCTGGCAGCTGGCGACTCCAGGCCCCCAGGAGGCCGGATGCTGAGCTTGGCAATAGTGGCCTGGATGGAGCTGATGGGCACGTCCCCACCGAGGACCAGGTCCTGGGAGTCCTGAGGAAGGTGATTCTGAACAGGCAGAAGAGGGTGAAGACCGGGGCTCACAAGGCTGTGGCTGTCCTGCTGCAGCCCCAGGTTTCCCTCCTCACCTTCTGGATGAGGCCTGTGCCAGCCACGGGCTTGCACGGCAGGAGCACGCCATGGCGCTGCAGGACCTGCTCCACATGTGTCACCACTGCCTCATGGCAGAACCTGAGGTGCAACTGCAGGACACCCATGCGTCAGCTGGGCAGCCGTCCCCCAGGGCAGTACCCGTCCCCGCCCACCCCCTTGCCCTCACCTTCTCCTGCAGCATGTGTTTCCTCTGCTGCCGCATGTGCCGCACCAGCCGCGGCAGGTCCGGGAGCCCGTTCCCGGCCTCCACCTCCTGCACAGCCGCGTACAGCAGAGCGAAGGCTCCCGTGCGGCCCACCCCAGAGCTGCGGCAGGAAGGGGCGTAAGGCCGAGGCTCCCAGACAAGGACGCCCCTGCAGCCGCCCCTCCCCCACCCTACCTGCAGTGCACGACGATGGGCGTGTGCAGGGGCCGCTGGTGCAGGTAGTGCGCGTGCACCTCCTGGATGAAGCGCAGCAGGTTGCCGGGGCTGTCGGGCAGGCCTCTGCAGGGGCGGGGCTCAGAGTGAGACCTGACCCGAGTCTTCACCCCAGTCCTCACCCCCCACCCCGTGCCCCCAACCACCCAGAGCAGCAGACGCACAGTTCGGGCCACGTGGGGAAGTGGAGGTGCACAAGCGAGCGCTTGAGGCTCTGGTCCCGGAACTGCAGGCTCAGCACCCGCTCCACATGGGTCTCGGTGGTGCGGACACTGCTCAGTGCCAGACTCAGGGCACCGTGCACCATGGGCTGGCCTCTCTCGGTGGGGAAGTAGCGGGCCACCTTTTGCTGAGGGGGAAACCGCAAATAGGCATTTAGGGCTGCTTTCCAGGATCCCTCCTGGACACCCACCCAACCTCTCGCTCTCACCTTCTCCATCTCAGCCTCAGACACCAGCATGACAATGACCGACACCTTCTGCTCGTGCACCATGAGCCAGAAGTCGGCGGCTGTGCCGGGCAGAGGGGCCTGGGTGGCCACCAAAGGTGGGCAGTACGGCGAGAGGCCCTCCACGCGGCTGGCATTGATATAGTCGTCCTTGCCTGAGCGCAGCACCACGCGGTTGCTGTCATAGGGCATGACGTCCTGGTGCCGGTTCTTCAGCGAGTAGCAGCGGGCGATGGCGATGGAGCGGCCGCGGGCGTCATGCTCCTGGGCTTCTTGCAGCTCCCGCCAAACAGCGTCCAGAGCACCAGCGTCACCCAGCTGGCCCCGAAAGGCCTCCAGCTCCTGCTGCAACTGTTGCAGCCTCTCAGGGTGCTCGTAGGGGTCGCGCTCAATCAGCCGCAGGGCCTGTGGCCGCCGGCCCTCGGCCGCGTCCACCTTCGTCGGCTGCAGCAGGGGCTGCCCTCCCCCAGGAGGCTGAGTGCCGCCATGCTGGCTCTCCGGGCTGGAGGACAGCAGGTCTGCAGCTGCAGGGCCCCGGCGCAGGCATGGCGGTGGCTGTGCTGCAGGGGGCCGAGGGGGTACCGGGCCAGGCCCTGGTGATGGGGCAGGTGAAGGCACCAGGTGGGGACTGGGGGTGGCCTGGCCAGCAGGTGAGGGGCCTCGAATGGAGAGAGGGGCTGCCTGGGGGCCCAGGGGCCTGGGGGAGGGGGCAGGGCCATATGCCAGGGTGGGATGGTAGGGGGTCCTGAGTGGGGCCTGGGTAGAGCTGGGTGTGTAGGGGGGGTGTTGGCTGCCCCAGGACACCAGGCTGAGGGGCAAAGGAATAGGGGGGCTGGGGCGGCACGAGTCCTGGAGCCTGGGGCGGGAACAGGTGCGGATGCTGGAGGGGAAGGGGCTGCTGGGGGTGCTGGGGCCTGAACGCCGCCTGTGGGGGATGCAGCTGGGGTCTGGGCTGGGGCCCAATCCCTGGGGCTGGAAAACCTGCGGGGATCCCAGGAGGAAAGTGGTGCTGGGCTGGGGGTGCTGGGAGGGGCTGCTTGGGCACTAAGGGGTAGGAGTAGGGTGAAGGCAGTGGCTGTGGTGGGGGCACTGGGAAGCACGGCTGGGGTGGAGCAGGGGTGGGGTTCGGCCGCGGTGCTGTGTGGCTGGAGATGGGCGCTTGCACACTATCTACTGTGGTGGTGGCTGGCCGAACCCCCATAGCCAACTCAGGGCCCGAGAACTGGGGAGGTGGAGCAGAGGGCAGACCTGCAACTGGTGGGGGTGGCCCTACTCCCCCATAGGGACTGCTCACCATGCCATGCTGCGGGGAAGAGCGGGGCACCAGGCCCAGCTCTGGTGCGTAGGCAGGGGCAGGGTAGACGGCAGGTCCAGAGGCCATGGCCATGGCGGGGTGCCCTGGGGGCTGGGGGACCCTGGGCTGCAACATCGGGGTGGGGCCTGAGTAGGCATGGGGTAAGGGGCCTGAGATGTAGTGGGGTCCTGGGCCCGCGGAGGTGGGGAAGGGGCCAGCAGGGAAGTGGAGCGCGGTGGCGGTCCCCAGGAAGGCGTCGGGGGGCAGGCTGCGCAGCTCCTCGGGCGGGTCTCCGAGCTCCGCCTCACCCTCCTCCCTGCGGGGCAGCAGGGGCTTGGGGGCTGTGGGCCGTGGTGGCGGCTTCTTCTTCAGCTCCCTGTGGGACCAGTAAGGGAGCAGCTCAGCCCGGCCCCATCAGCCCGGCCCGGGTCTGGGCTGCAGCTGCACCAAGGCCCTGGAGCCACACCCACCTGTCCAGGAGCTGCTGGCGGGCAGCCTCCCGAGCCTGGCAGATGGACTGTGCCCGTTCCAGGAGAGCGGCGACCTTGCTCTCCAGGTCTGCATAGAAGTCCTTGCCCTCTTGGGACTTCTTCATCAGGTCCTCATAGGCTTCAAATGAGGCCACCAGGGTCTGCAGCGTGGAGTTCCACCTGGCGGGCAGAAGGGCCAGCAGGAGGTGAGTGGCTGGAGCCGAGCCTGGGAGGCGCTGGGCACGGGCACAGGACCAGCACTGACTTTTGGTCCACATCACTGAGCACCCGCCGCACGGCCGCATACTGCACATTGGCCTCTGTCAGGGCCCGGAGGACGTTGTCCTGGGCCGCCAGGTTCTGCTCTAGGTACACCCTCAGCTGGTCGTACTTCTTCAGCTGCTCCTCGAACAGCTTCTGAGGGAGTGTCGGGGCGGAGGAGACACTCAGGGCCTGGCCACCTCAGGCTGCAGCCGAGTCCGCCCCTGCCCGCGCCCCAGCCCACCTTCATCTCTGAGTGGTCTGTAGTGACCAGCGAGGCGGTGATGTCATCCTTCTGGATGAGCTCCCGCAGCTGCTGCTCCAGAGACATACGCTGGTCCCGCATCTCCTGCACCTTGGCCAGGATGCGCTTCAGGTTCTGCAGCACAGCCTTGTCCTCTGGAGGCAGCGGTGGGCAGTGAGGCCACGGACACACACCCACATCCCCACCCCCACCCCCAGCGAGGGCGGGGGCCGGGTGGGCTCACCTGGGCTGAGGGCTGGCGTGGGCAGGGCAGCCCGCACCTGGTCCAGTGGCCCGCTGAGCAGGCGCAGGTTGCCGACGTGTAGGTTCATGGCGCGGTGCAGCTCGCTGTTGGTGAAGGAGGCCTTCTCGTGGACCTCCATGTACTTGGCCCATTCTCGTCGCACCTCCGCCAGCTCTGCCTTGGACACCGCCGTGCCGGCCCCCGCCTGGCCCACGGCATCCTGAAACTTCTGGTCTAGCAGCTCATCCTCGTCCAGCAGGTCCCTGATGTCCTTCAGGGACGCCTCCACATCCGTGAACACCCCGGACAGCACTGAGGGTGTGTACAGGGAAGGGGGAACAGCTCCTGAGGCAGGCAGGCCAGGCACCCCCTCTGGCCCATCCCCTAGGAGGCACAACTGCCCCCTTGGTCAAGGGCTGTGAGCAGCCAACGCTTGCTGAGCTATGCAGATATGGTGCAGTGACCCACGGGGCCTGGGGGTGGGTGCTTGTGCCAGGGGCTTGGAGAGGTACAGCCTCCATCCTTGGTGATCAGGGGACATGACCTGCACGTTCCCGCCTCCACCTGCCTGCTGCCCCACGCACTCACCCTGCATGGACTGGACGAGGTTCCTGACAGTGTCGGGCCGGACGCTAAGCGCCGCACACTTCTCCATGAGCTGGGGTGGGATGTGGCTGTACGCGTCCAAGTTGTCCACCGTCTCAGGGTCCAGCTGCATTGAATCCATGAATTGGCTGTGGGGGCAACAGGACTAAGTGGGTGCTGACCCAAGTCCTCACATGTAAAAGGAACCCACTAGGGTGTACCCCCCCATAACTGAAGGCTGGTCTGAGGTCCTAGCAAAGTAGCATCCTCACCTCCACCACCAGGCCAGGCCCCCATAGCATGCTCAGGGCACTGCTGAAAACATGGACAGAAAAGACATCCTCTTCCCAAGACATGTGACTTGTACCATATAAATCTAGCACACAAGACCTTGGGTGGAGAGGGCCGAGCCAGGAAACCTGGTGTGAGCGAACACGTCACTACTCTCCCTGTTACAGGCAGCACTGGGGACCCCGCAGAGGTCTGGTGTGTAACCCCCCCCCCCCCCCCTAACCCACACTTACTCCAGGACCTCGTTCTTGTCCTCAATCTTGGCCATCATCTCCCGAAGCAGCTTGGCCTTCTCCTCACTACAGAAGTGACAGAGCAGGTGCTGGAAGCCATGTCTCCTGAGACACCCAACCCCACCTCTGCTAAGGCCAGGGCCAGCCCTCCCACCCACCTGTACAGCGACGAGGCTTCATGCGCAGCCATAGGTACCAGTTTGGCGAAGATGTCAGGGCCTGTAACAGCTGGGTCCGTGGGGTTCACTGGCAAGGGCTTCACCAAGGGGGCGCCTGGGATGAGGAGGAGCGTGTGGAGAGCAGGCCCACGCAGACCTCTGTTCTACCCCCCTCTGCACCCCATCCCACAATCCTCAGCCTCCCCTCAGCTTCAGACCTTTCACAGGCTGAAGGGTGTCCAGAGCTGGGACAGCCTCATGGTAGATGAAGTCATTGTCCTTCTTGGCAGAATTGTACCTGGGGGTCCAGAGAAGGGGAAGTGAGTGGGGTGTCTTGGGTGACCAGCGGGGATTCAGGACCTGGACTCCCATGTGGGCCACTGTTCTCTGGCACTGGGGGCTTCCTCTCAAGGATGCAGGCAGAGGGCCGAGACCACGCCTGACAAGAAGGAACCAGGGCCACCCCTACCAGACTCACTTTCCCCCAATGACATCCATAGCGAAGCGAAGCGCATCCTGCACGGTGTCGGGCTGGCCCTGTGGGGTAGGGATATGGGGCTCAGCACCAACCAAGGCCAACACGGGGCGCCCCTCAGCCCTGCCAGGCCCTTCCTCAGCTTTACCTTGGCCAACTTGATGGCTTCGTTGAGCTTGTCCAGGGCACTCTGGAAGTATGCGACCTGCGGGAGACCGTGGGCAGAGCCTGGTCACGCCTTTCCTGCTTAGCCTTTCCTCCTCCTGCCCCCCCGCTGAAGGGGGGCCGTCAGGTGACCCATCAGAAGGCAAGAAGCTGAGGAGGCAGCTGGGTGCCAGCCGAGCCAACAGCACCGAGGTTAGCGTCACATGGTGCTCCACCCACAGCTTCCACTTCCAACCAGCCAGCCCCTGCTGCACAGACGGGACACACCAGGCCTGCAGCAGGGCTTATGCATGGATGTGGGGGTGAGAGGCAGAGACCACCTCCCCCATTCTATCTAACAAGGCTAGACCGAGTCCTGAGCCCTCCCCTCACAGCTCACTCGCCTGCTCCCCGAATTTCTGCTGCTCCTCAGCCTGCTTCCCCATGTGCAGCTGGGAAGGAAGAAGAGATGTCACTGCTTATTCCCGAGCTGTGGCGACAGCCCAGCCCAGAGCCAGTGGCCGTGGTGCCCTCACATGAGCCACAGCCGCGAAGTAGCAGGTCTTCATCTGCACCAGTTTCTTCCAGTCCTTCTGGATCCGGCCCAGCAGCGAGGCGGTGTCGGGGTTCTCCAAGGCCCGACAGGCCTCCTTGTAGTAATCCACCACCTGGGAGCCGGTCGGGGCATCAGCAGCAAACCAGAGGCGTGCCCTCGGTCATCTGACGCTGCCCTCGTCCACCCCGTCCCCTACCTGTGCGCTGATGCGGGCCACCAGGAAGCTCTTCCTGTTGTCCAGCATCGACTTCTCCAGAAGACACTCCTGCGCCTGGCCCTGGGGCAGCAAGTACAGCTGCACGTCCTCGTTCACCCGCAGGCCTTGCCCCTCCAGTGGGCAGGCCACAGGAACCCCTCCTCCCCGTCCTCACGCCTCCAGCCTCCCCCACTCCAAGAAGTACAGCCCTGCTCCACCTGGAGCTCTAGATCAAAGCCAAGGCCCCCGATGTCCCACCCTGACTGCCATCTGCACGGGCCTGGTCTAGGCTCCAGCCTTAACTGTCCCCTCTCCTAGATTCAGTTCGGCTCCATCAAGGGCCTCCTCACCAACATGAGGTTGACATTGAGCGTGAGGATCTGGCGACTCATGTCAACGCTGTAGGCGTAAGGGAAGTGCTCACGCAGGTAGGCAAAGGCGCCCGCTGCACACTGGAAGTGAGTACAGGAGACCTTCATGCCCTGAGGAGGAAGACGAGGATGGCCGCAGGCAGAGCCAGGCAGCTGCCTGTGTCCACTCCCGAGGGGCAGGATTCAGGCCAGCCCTGGAGTCTGAACACTCGGCAGCCCTCCCTGGTTCCGGCTGATGTCCCACCACTGCCCCTCCCCTCCTCACCTCCTCGGACACCCGCTTGTCCATGGCCCCCAGCATGGAGTGCAGTGCCCCTGGGGAGACAGAGGGCTGGTGTCAGGGCTAGTTTGGGGCTGCTCCCCAGGCTGCCAGCAACTGTGTCAACAGGAAGGCAAGGGGAGCAGTGTTGTCACCCATGATCAGGAAAACAGGGGTGTGGGTGGAAGGAGGGGCTCCTGTCCACAGCCCCCAGCCTAGAGGTCCAGTGTCGAAGCTTCAGGGATGCCTACACAGGGCTCTAGAGCTCCCCAAGCTTCTCCCTTGAGCCAGGCTGAGGCTGAGTCATCAAGGTTGACAGGGCCAATTGAGGCCAACCACGTTCTCCTTCTGTCTGAAGCAGCCCCAAGTCAAAAGGTGGGTCGGCTGTCCAGTGAAAGGAGAGGCCATCTCAGCCCTCTCCCCCAGCTGGAGCCCCCAGCGCAACCCTGTGTGGCGGCCAGCCCAGTACAGCCTCTCCCCAGCGGGGTGGCTCCCCATGGCCCAGAAAAGAGGAGCTAGCAGAGCGGTGGGGACGGGAGTGGCGGGTCCGGACCCAGCACGTTCTGTCCTGGGTTGGCAGGGCTGAGGGACAGGACCATGGGAAGGGTTCCGGCCTGGGCTGGCAGGGCTGAGGGGCAGGCCATGGGGAAGGGGCAGGCAGCTCACCGAGGTTGTAGAGAATGCAGGCTTGCTCGTACTTGATGTCCTCATGGGCCACAGACTTGCCTGAGAAGATCTCAGTCCTGCGGACATGGCACCACAGTCACCTTGAGGGAAGGAGCTGGCCAGGGCCCTGAGGCCAGGTGAGGGGACCCGCCACCCCCTCAGGGCTGCAGGGAGGGAGGCCTGGGGAGACTAGACCAATCTGCTCCCCATCCTGTGGAGCGAGGAGAAGAAAGGGGGGGGAGGGGCACCCCAGCACAGACGCCCTCCAGACTCCCCGCAGCCCTGCCTGCCAGCTCTCACCAGTTGACGGGAACAGCGGCCTCCTGGCCTGAGCCCATGGGGACCCGACTCTGCAGGTAATGGAGCTGGCCTAGGTACTTGCGGAGGACGCTGCAGCCCTCAAAGTCCCGTGGGACACGGACAGCATTCTGGGGGGGCGGATGAGAGAAGCAGGCCTATCACCTGGGGTACAGGGCAGGCAGGTCTGTCTGCCCACAAACGCCCAGAAAATATGCATCAGAGCTGGGACAGTACACACTCCAAGGGACCCAATCTGCGTCTGTGGTCATTCAGCAAACCGCCTTGGGTCAGGGCTGGTGGACAAAACCAGCCCCACCTCTCTGGAAGGCACTTTACAACATACATTAAAAACTTTAACGTGCTTCAATTCTGATACACAGTTCTATATCTAAAACTATACAGTAAAAAAATATCCAGAACAGCAAATTCTTGGATGAGCATGAAGGATATTTCTCACAGCATTATTAACAGGGTCAAATACTGGACATCACCAGAATTTCCATGAAAGAGGATTGTTTAAATAAATTACGTTAAGGCTACCCACACAAGGGAATGCTGTGCAATGACGAAAACTGAAGACAGGCTCTGTTTACCGATATGTTAAGATGTCCATGACATGCTTATTTTTGGGCAGAAAAACGTATACAACAGATGAATGGGTATGATTTCATTTATGTAAAATCATATAGATACTGACATGCAACTAGGTATATAGACAAAGATATAAAAAATCTAGAAGATTATATACCAAAATGTTAATTATCCCTGAGCAATCAGGGTTTAAGTAATTTATCTCTATACACATATTTATTTATTTATATTGTTTATGTATTCTTTATGTTGAACACTTTCAATGTTTATATTAAGCCATAAAACTACTCCCATTTGGGGAAGAAAACAAAACCAAGCAAATGACTGCTCTGCTCAAACCAAACAGCAGACAATATACCCTCCAAGAGCAGGGGATGGGGCAGAAACGCTGTGCCTTCCCTCACCCCACCTGTGGGAGGACCAGAGCCCCACCCGGATCCCAACAGCTGAGGGGCCCAGCACACAGCTGGCTGCTGGGGGCTAGAACTCCTCCAGGACACCACCCCAGAACTGGGCTCCGAGCCTGCAGTCTTGGATGCTCTCAGACCGGACGCAAGTGCCCTGTGGGACACCAGAGCAGGAAGAGTCCAGCACCAGTCCTGCTTCCCAGCAGTGACTTGGGAGGCCATGTCCCATCTGGGCCTGAGGTCTCCTCTTTGAACAGGAATGATATGCTCCCTGTGGTAAGGCCTTTAGAAAGCCCAGTGCAAGGATAAGGTGTGTCACAGCCACTCTGCTGAGGTGCCACCTAAAGGGGCCTGTCCCACAGGCTAGGGCTTCTTGAATCTAGTCATTCTGATCACCCCCTCCCCATCATAACTAACCTCTGCCATGATCAAATACCACTTGTACTTCACGTTCTCTTTTAAGCCAACCCATTTTTAAAACTTGAGCCACATCCTAGGCAGTATCATCTCTGAAATAACAAGTTTGATGTGCCAGCTACATATTTTTCAATATTCACTAAAACATGCAAAAGAATTAAAATAAAAAATATCTGTCTTCGCACTTCCTAAAACCATCTTTGGGCAACAATGGAAGCAACCTTCCCTCCAGGTCACACAGATTCACCGTCACCCTTTAATCCAACTAGGAACGCACCCCTCTTATCCACCCTGGCCAGTCACACTGACGGGCTGCAGGGGGCAGGAGAACAGAACAGGGCGTCTTAAAGAAAGCTCTGACGCCATGCCTCACCCTCCAACCGCACCCCGCACACACACCTGTCAATTTTATTCCCTATGATCACAGAGCCAACAATTTATTCCAGAGCCACAACTGGAAAGGCTTCTTAGAAATAACTATTTCAGCCCCAATTGTACAGATAAGAAGCCCAGGTCAGAGAAAGAGGATCTGCCTACAGCTTCCCAAATACCCACCTTCCTTTTTTCCACTGCACATCTGAGTAACAGTCAACGGTTCATTTGACTTATGCTGTCTCTGTGCTTGGATACACTTTCTGTAATTCACTAAAAACTTGACCAGTGCTGTAATACCTAATACCTCTTGTTACTCTTTACTTTTACTTTATATTGTTGAATCGGGGGGGGGAGCGTGTCTGGTAATTTTTTTCACTGAATTATTATCCCATGAATTATTACAATTTCTATGTAAAAAAGCTTGTTCTGTGGTTTCACTGAAGAAACCCTGATCTGGTCCAACTTTCACACTGTTTGGATGAATAAATCAAGCCCCAGGAAGGGGAAGCAGCCAGCCTGCCCTTCTATGAGCTCTGTCTGTGCTGGGAACAGCCTCAGGTCTGGAGCGGCCTTGGGGGCGGCTCTCTCCAGCCCACTGCTCTGTTCAGGCTGCCTACCCCTTAAAGGATCTGCCTCAGAAGAGGCTTTGGAGATTGGTGACAATGCTCCTCCTAGGCTATGTCGTGTGCATGTGCACCTGTGTGTACAAAATGGTGCTGGTCCTAGGGGTTAATATTATCGCACTGATTTTCAAATTCTTCAAAAAATGTTGTAAAAATTTATTTTATGAAGAGTATGCTGGGAAGATGGCAGAGCAGGAGGCTCTAGGAATCTGTCAAGACAACAACGGCACTGGCAGGATCTGTCTGATGTAACTACAGAGGGTGCCAAAAAAATGTAAACACGTTTTAAGAAAGAAAAAAACTGTATTAATATATACCAATATCAGAAGGTGAATACAAGTCATGTTTGCCTTCTCCAATTACAGAGGTGCTCAAAGTGGTTCCCATCAGCGTCCAGACACTTCTGATACGGCAAGTTGCTGCTTGAGCAACGTTAACCAGAGTGTTAACATCTCTTAAAATGTGTATACATTTTCTTAGCACCCCCGGTATTTTGGAACTCTGGAGTCTATTGAAGGCTTGCAATTTGCAGAGAAGGCTTACATGGTCAACATTGGTGAATTTCAGCCCTTAGCCAGTACCAACTGTCCAGCCCACAGCCCTGTGGCAGGCAGCCTTACACATGTTCCTGGAGCAGCCTGCAGTTTTCTGGGGAGCCAAAGAGGCAATAAGAACCTTGTCCTCCAAATGCCTGGGATCTGTGCTCTGATCTCTGAGTGCTGCTTCTGATCTCAAAGGTGCAGACAAGGCAGATGCTGCTGCACTCCCCTTCCGGCTGAAGTGACTTCCAGGGAATTTAAAGGGACAGCGCTTCCCCTCCACTGCCTTAGGTTTTCTCTTTTTACCCTTTTGAGAGCCAGACATTGAAGACTCTGACATTCAAAAGCAACAATATACGTAGGGGAAATGAGAGAGTCCCCATACCAGGAAGAGGCTGAGGCTCAGAAAAGACCTGAGGAGGCCTTAAGTTCATACCTCAGGCTGATTCTTGGCAAAAAGACAGTCTACAACAAAAACAAGCAGCCCCAACCCCAGCAAGTCCTAGGGAAGGAGCAGATTCTGATTTGTAGGGTTACCATGGTTAGATTCAAACGTCCAGTTTTCAACAAAAAAGTCACAAGGCATGCAAAGAAACAAGAAAGTATGGCCCATTCAAAGGAAAAAAATAAACCAGTAGAAACTGGCAGACCTACTAGACAAAGACTTTAAAATAGCTGTCTTAAAGATGCTCAAAGAACTAAAGGAAGGTGTGGAGAAAGTCAAGGAAATGATATAGGGAACAAAATGGAAATTATCAATAAAGAGAAAATGTAAAAAGAAGCCAAAAAGAAATTCTGGAAATGAAAAGCACAGTAACTGAACTGAAAAACTCACTAGAGGGATTCAAAGGCAGACTTGAGCAGGAAGAATGTGCAGTGAACCCCTAAGATAGGACAATTGAAATGATCAAGTCTCAGGAACAGAAAGAAAAAACACTGAAGAAAAGTGGACAGAGCCAGGGACTTGTGGGGTACCATCAAGCAGATCAGCATATGCATTGGTGAAGTCCCAAAAGGAGAAGAGAGAGAGAATATTTTATTTATTTATTTTTTCTTTTTCCTTTTTCTTTTTTTTTTGTTCTGTTTTTTTTTCTGACAAACCCTTGTGTCGAGGGCTGACTTTCAATAGATTCTTTTTTTTTTTAAGTAAGGAAACAGTTTTGTTTTTTTTAAGATTTTATTGGGGAATTGGGGGAGGGGAACAGACAAGTTGCTGTCCTTTTGTTCTTCAGTCTAGTTGTGGAGGACGCCGCTTCACTGGCCCAAGTTGGTATTGTGATCACTGTGCTCTTCCCGGGTGAGGCAGATCGCTCGCCGGCCACTGGACAGCCACTCACGGCGGCTCTTGGCAGCTCACGCTGGCTGCCGGCCACTAATGGTAGCTTACAGCAGCCCACTGCAGCCCCACTGCAGCCTACGCCGTCACCGGTAACTCACGGCAGCCCAGCTCCAGGTCAAGCTCTTGTTCACCATCTTAGCTGTAGAGGGCAGTGTCACTGGCCCTCATGTGGGATCTGAACCGGGGCTCTGCTGCTCAGAGCTGGTGTCCCAAGCCAACTCTTAACCAACGTGCAACTCGGCTGCCCAGAGAGAGAATATTTTAAAAAATAATGGCCCTCAACTTCCGAAATGTGATGAATGGTATGAATATGAACATCCAATTTGCTTGCCCAGCCTGAGCCTCTTCCAGCAGCTTCTCCACACAAGTGGCCATGTTGGCTTGACCTGCGGACTTTCCCAAAAATCCACAAACCTCATGAGTAGTAGCTGCTCTAGGCTTGACACTGCAGACTCCCAAAGGTCCGCAAATCCGACACAAGTGGCAGCTGCCCTGGGCTCACGCACAGACATTCTCAAAGTTCCACAAACCCCAAACAAACAGCAGCTGTCCTTGACAAACATTGTAGCTCTTGCCAAATGGCCCCAAGCCCAGCACAAGCAGTGACCAGTCTCAGTTTGGATTGTAACTCCCATCAGGTGGTCCCAGGCCTGGCATTAGGTGGCCGTCGGTCTTGGCCTGTAACATAGCTCCAACAAAGCAGCCACAAGCCCAGCACAAGTGGCAGCTGGCCTCAGTGCCCACTCGCATCACAGTGCCCACCAAAGGATGCTAAGCCCGAAACAAATGGCAGTTGGCCTTGGTTTGCAGCGTAGCTTCTCTGAAGCACCTCTAAACCCAGCACAAGCGGCAACCAACTAACTACAGGTCACTTTGTAGTTCCTACCAAGTGGCTCCACACCCAGCACAAATGGCAGTTGACCTTGGCCTGCACCAGAGCCCCTTTCAAGAAGCTCCAGACTCAACACATCCCGTGGCTGGCTTCAGCCACATCACAGTCCCACCCAATCAGCTCTACAACCGACACACCTGAAGGGCGGCCTTGGCTGGCAACACAGCTCCACTAAAGCAACTCCCACTCTGTGGGCTTAGCCCCCACACCACAGCGTGTCCACTGTATTCACAACCAGACCTCAGAACCAGTCAGCCTGAGGTTTAACCCCACCCACTGACGTGTCAGCAGCAATTGAGGCCCAATCACAACAGGAGGGCATACACACAACCCATAAAGGGGACACCCATGGAGCACCTGATTTAGGTGACCAGGGAGACTAACACAGGACACCTTCTACATAATGCCACTGTCATGACTGGGAGATGTAAGAGATCTACCTAATACGTAGAAACAAACATAAGGAGTCAACCAAAATAAGGAGACAAAGAAACATGTCCCAAATGAAAGAACAAGACAAAATTCCAGAAAAAGAACTAAATGAAAGGGAGGCAAGCAATGTACCAGAAACAGAGCTCAAAACACTGATTATAAGGATAGTCAATGAATTTGGGAGAATAGATGAACTCAGTGAGAACTTCAACAATGAGATAGAAAACACAAAAAAGATTAAAAAAAAAAAAGACCAATCAGAACTGAAGAATACAATAACTGAAATGAAGAATACACTAAAAGGAATTAACATCAGATTAGATTAAGCAGAGGATTGAATCAGCGATCTAGAAGACAAGATGAAACCAAACAGGCCCACACCAAGACACATGATAGGTTAAAGACAATGAGAGAATCTTATAAGCTGCGAGAGAAAAATAGTTAGTTATGTAGAAGGGAACTCCCATAACACTATTAGCTGATTTTTTAACTGAAACTTTGCAGGCCAGAGAAAATGGCATGCAATATTCCAAGTGATGAAAAGCAAGGACCTATAACCAAGACTGCTCTACCCAGCAAGGCTATTATTTAGAATCAAAGGAGAAATAAAAAGTTTCCCAGACAAGAATAAGCTACAGTTTATCACCACTGAACCAGTATTACAAGAAATGTTAAAGGGAATCCTTTAAGTAGAAAAGATAAAAAATATGAGTAAGAAAATATAGGAAAAAAAATTCTTACTGACAAAGGCAAACACTTAGCATTGGATCAACCAACTATAAAGCTCGTATACAGATTAAAACACAGAAGTAGGATGATCATGTGTAATTATAACAATAAGAGATACAAAAAAAATACATACACAAAGGAAGTAAAAAAGGACAAAAAAAGTAGAGTAAGTAAAAATTTTAGTGATTTTAGAATGTGTTCAAACTTAAGCAACCATCAACCTAAAATACACTGCTATAAACATAGTTTGGTATATATGAAGCACATGGTAACGACAAATCAAAAATCTATAAGAAATAATAAAGAAAAAGGAATCCAAACCTAACATTACAGGATTTCATCAACATACAGAAGAAGAAGCAAGAGAATAAGGAAGAGAAAACTATAGAAACAATAAAATGGCAATAACTATATACTTATCAATAATTACTTTAAATGTAAATGGACTAAATGCTCCAATCAAAAGACACAGGAGGGGCCGGCTGAGTGGCGCGTTGGTTAAGAGCTGGCTTGGGACGCCAGAGGGCCCGGATTCGGATCCCACATATGAGGGCCAGTGACACTGCCCTGTACAGCTAAGATGCTGAACAGCAGCTCAACCTGGAGCTGGGCTTCCGTCAGTCGCCGGCGACGGCGTAGGCTACAGTCCCCTGCTGCAGTGGGTTGCCATAGGCTACCGTATGTAGCCAGCAGCCAGCAGCCAGCGTGAGCGGCCAGCAGCCGCAGTGAGCAGCCGTCCAGAAGCCGGCGACTGATCTGCCTCGCCCGGGAAGAGCGCAATGATGGT
>NW_017731368.1:2880786-2926897 GCF_001890085.2 Hipposideros armiger
CCACAACTAGACTGAAGAACAAAAGGACAGCAACTTGTCTGTTCCCCTTCCCCCAATTCCCCAGCGCTGTTCCCCTCCCCCAATTCCCCAATAAAAAAAACTTAAAATAAAATAAAATAAAATACCATGGGCCTGGCAGGGGATGACAGATGATGGAAGGAAACAGGAAATGCGGAATAGACCTGAAGTACACAGAAGAATTCAGCATATGAGGTTTCAAAACAAGAAAAAGTATGAAGAGAAAGTTCCAGTTCAAGCCTTCCCTGACATACCATATACTTAAATAAATGCCATATAAAGATTCAAGTAAAAAACGAAGCCACAAAGTACTAGAGGAAGAATATACAGTGACTGCTTACATCTTATTTGGGTGATGGTCTTCTAAACGTGTATCAAAGGCAGATAACGTTAAAAGGAAAGATGAGATGGACCTAGTTTATAAATACTTATATATTTATACGTAACACTTGAAAAGTTTGCATAAAAAACACCATAAACTAAAACAATGAACTGAGAAAAATATTTGCATCATATAACACAAAGAAGCAATACCATTAATGTATGAATTTCTTATAAATTAATAAGAAATAATGTATAACACTAATAAAAAAAAATGGACAAAGGACATTAACAGACAATTCCTAAAAGAAGATATATAACAAACACATTAACAATTGTGAAACCTTACTATTAACCAAATAATTGAAAATTAAAATTAAATACTCTTTTCACCTATCAGAATGCCAGAATTGAAAAGTAACAGCAGGAGCAGGCCCCCACCCTGCTGGGGGTATAGATGAAAACAAATAGCATCCAGTTCACCCACTAATTCCTACTGAAACAATCCTATAAAGGCCGAAATATGCAGAGACATGGGGCATATTTACAATAGCGAAAAATGGAAATGTGCTCTGAGAGGAGGCTGATTAAATTACAGCGCAATGGAATCACCAAAGGCCATTGAAAATACTACAGTTGTATGTTCACTGATACAGAAACATAGCCACAAGCTAAGTGAAAAAAAGCAGTATGGGTGGTATATGATCCTACTGTGGTTTTCTATTGTATATATTATATATAAACAAAATTTTTAAGTATATTTTAAAAATTGTGAGGTTGGTTTTTTTTTTTTTTTTGCTTTTTAGTATTTTCAAATTTTTCTATCATTAATTTTGCTTTTAAAAAGAAGAACACAGTTCCAGATGGTTTGTTTACCTCCCTACAAACCAATCCTATTCACACCCACATAAAAACACTATCCTCCTACCTGTCTGAGCAACTCCAGCTTCTTCAGTTCCTCATTGTAGGCTTCTGGGTTCTCTCCATAATTCTTCAGGACAAACTAGAGAGGGGAAAAAACGAAGGTAAACCACGGATAGAGGGGATTCCCCTGCTCCCACAGTCTCCAGTCAGGGCTCAGGATCGAGCCCAGACCCCCAACCACGAGCTCACCTCCTGGACCACCGGGAACTCATTAACCGGCAGCACCAAGATGCTGACCATGGGGCCTTCTTCTCTGAGCAAAATGGAAAATAAGACTGGCCAGTCCTCACCGGACGGTCCCTCTCTGCGAAGTCCAGGACTCAGCAGGCTCAGGAAGCCAGGGAATAGAGCTGGCTGAAATGGGATCCTACTGAGCAGCCCCAAACAGGCCATAAATCCCCAAACAAGCCTTCCTTCAAGGACTGGGCCCTGCTGTGTTCCGGGGCCACAACCACAACCCTAACCTGACAGCAAATGCAGGCAAGAGGCACCAAACAGGAGTGGGAGTGCAGCCTTCTTTACCAGCCCACCCTCCTGGCTGGGAAAGGACCCCACAGACGTAAGTGATCTGCAGTGTCCTCATCTGTAAGGAAAGGCTCATGGATGTGTGACAAGAATGACCCTCATAGGAGAAGGGGCAGAAAGGGGGACTGGCATGTCTGCCCACTCACCACCTCAAGAGCTGACTTGTCTTGGGCAGTGAGCACACTCACCATCCTGGACGCACGGCAGGAACAAAGGGCCCCCTGTTCGCCTAAGATCCACAGACTGAGGCAGCTGGAGCTGGGCCTGTGCAGTGCCCCGTGTCTGGGTTGGCAACCTGGAGAGCCAGCTCCACTCATTCCACATACACCAGGGCACTGATGCCCACCTCACAAGGTTCCCTACGGCCTTAACCAGGGTCTGAGAGATGGAGGAGGGGGCTGTTAAAGGCTGAGAAGAGGTGGCCTGCTCTGTCCAGTGGCATGCTCACACCTTTTCTGTGGCCCCCCCCTTTCCGGGGGTCCCTTCTCAGGACCTACGGCACATGCCTAAGGAATGAGCCACATGGGACCCTGGAGGGCTGAGTGACAGCTCCTACCAGCCCTGGTAGGGAGAGGACAAAAAGGGACAGGGAGAAGGGAGGCCACTGTTGAGCTTATTACAGCACCATCCGGCCAGGCTTCCAAACCTGACCCTGCTGCTGACCTCTTCTGCTGGCTTTACCTCCTGAAAGTCCTGTGTCCATGAGCTTTCTTCTCTATCTCCCTGCTACCTCTGGCCACCCCTTCGAATCTATCCCATACTTAGTGGCCAGAACTGTCTTTCTAACACAACTCCAATGTCACACCTAACTTTAAATCCTCCTGAAACACACACACCCCTAGGGAAAAAATAAACCAAAACGTGCTTTTCTCAGGAGAGTGCGATTATGGGAAATGAGGTGTAATCTATAGAGAAAAATTGTAATCTGACGAGAATGTGCACCAGTGGCTCTCCAAAGCCTCCAGGACCAATCTCCTCAGCCCAGAGTTCAAGGTCCTTCACAACTTGCTCCCAACAGTCTGCAAGGATTGTCACCTGGCACCTCCCAGGGACACTCACCCAACAGTACTTTGGAATTACTGCTCTCGGGTCTCAATGCTTGTCCACGGCTGTCCCTGCCTTCCCTACTATGACACAGATGATACAGCTGAAATGTCACTCCCTTGAACATTAGCTGCTGCTCTCCCCGCGTCCTGAACATGTCTGTCAGACTGTGCACCTCACGGCAAAAACCCCCCAACAATGAGTGTGTCAGGAATGCCAGGGACCTTAGTACATGAGTTGGAGTCTCAGAAGATGGTTGCCTTCACAGGAAATGCACAGGATGGACGAACAAATTGAATAATACTAAAAGGAGACACTCAGAAATTCAAAACATGAGACATTTTACCCAACAATTAACCCAGTCTCTTTGAAAAATCAATGTCATTAAGGAAGGGGGAGGGCAGGAGACTACTATAGATTAAAAGAGATTAAAGAAACAGAGCTAAATACCACATGGGAACCTGCCTGAATCTGAGCTTGGAAAAAAACAAGTCATGAAAAGATGTTCTGGGGACAATAGGTGAAATTTAAATATAAACTACAGTAGAAACTTTTTGTGGGTTTTTAGGTATGATGATAATATTGTGGTTATAATACGTAGGAGAATGTCCTTACCCTTAGGATGTGCTAAGATGTGTACCACTTACTTCCCAAGGTTCATGGGGGACACACACACACGTGTATGTGTGCATGTATGTATCTGGAAACACTCCTCACTTACAATGGGGTTACATCCTGATAAACCCACTGTAAGCTGAAAATATCATAATTAAAAATGCATTTACTACTACACTGTAGAGTACTGGCTGTCGACCCTCGTGATCCCGGGGCTGACGGGAAGCTGTGGCTCACTGCAGCTGCGCAGCCTCATGACAGCATCATACAGCATACTACTGGCCAGGGGGGTATCAATGTTCAGAATCTGAAATATGGTTTCTACTGAATGTTACTTTCACATCATCATAAAGTCAAAAAATTATAAGTCAAAACACTGTAAGTCATATATATGTATATACAGATATATATATGCATATGTATATACAGAGGGTGCTAAAAAATGTATGCACATTTTAAGAAAGGAAAACTGTATTAAAATTGTAATACTCAATATATACCGATAACAAAAGATGAATTCAAGTCATGTTTGACTTCTGCAATGACAAGAGGTGCTCAAAGTGGTTACCATCAGCATCCAGACACTTCTGATTTTGGTAAACTATGCCTGAGCAACACTGACCAAAGTGTCCACTTGTATACATTTTTTGGCATCTCCGATATATATAGATAGATATATAGATATATCTATATATCTATGTACATATATATCTATATCTATATCTATCTATCTATCTATCTATATATATATATATATAGAGAGAGAGAGAGAGAGAACACAAATAAATATGGTGAATGCAACTATCAAAAGTAGGAAGCAAGAGGGCCGGCCAAGTGGCGCGATGGTTGAGAACTCGCTTGGGATGCCAGAGGGCCCCGGTTCGGATCCCACATATGAGGGCCAGTGAACACTGCCCTCCACAGCTAAGATGCTGAACAACAGCTCAACCTGGAGCTGGGCTGCCGTGAGTCGCCGGCGACGGCGTAGGCTGCAGTCCCTGTGGCAGTGGGTTGCCATGGGCTACCGTGTGTAGCCAGCAGCCAGCGTGAGCGGCCAGCAGCCGCAGTGAGCGGCCGTCCAGAAGCCAGCGACTGATTTGCCTCTCCAGGGAAGAGTGCAATGATGGTGCCAACTTGGGCAAGTGAAGCAACGTCCTCCACAACTAGATTGAAGAACAAAAACGACAGCAACTTGTCTGTTCCCCTTCCCCAATTCCCCAGCACTGTTCCCATCCCCCCAATTCCCCAATAAAACTCTTTAAAAAAAAAAAAAGTAGGAAGCAAGAACTTGGGTGAGCACTGTATATTCTTTCAACTTTTCTGCATGTATGAAATCTGGAGAACAAATGTTTAAGAGTTGCTAAAGCGCTAAATGGTACCTGAAAAACACTTTCCTGACTACTTGTATGTCAGTGACTCTTAGCCTTTTGTGGGTCCTCTGAGAGTATGATAAAAGCCATGAACGAAATCTCCAACGAGAAATCTTCAACTATGCATAATTATACACAAAAATGTGCCAACAATTTTAGTGGGTTCAGACACTCTGAAGTGCACCTATGGGCTCCTGGTTAACAATCCTCACTTTGATCTAGCCAACACCCTCCTTCTCACCCCCCTCCTCCAAAAACCATGAATATAAAATGTGACCCGAGCTATAGGTAAAACTTCCTACTCAATGGGAATTCTCTTTTGGTGAGAGATTTTAGCCTGCCCACCCTGAGGCTAGGGAAAAGAAGGAAAAGTGAGGCCTGGGGGATAGAGGCCAAAGGGATGAGGGGCAGCTGAGAGTCCTAGACACAAGGCTTCACCTGACATCGCTAGGAACATCTGTCCCTGTTCACACAATGGTGAGGGGAGGGACTTTTTTTTTTTTTTTTTTGCCCCACTCCCAGCAAATGATCCCACGAGCTCTCCTTCCACCTGTGTCTCATTTCTCCTCCAAGGTCAGCAGCAGCAAACATTCACGGAGCTCCTACCATGGCCAGGCACTGTGCTGAGCTCCTAACATTGCTCAATCTGTACAAAACCCCAAAGAGGTAGATGCTATCATCATCACCATTTTACAGATGAGAAAATTAGGAAACTGAGGCAAAGAGGTTAGGGCATTTCCAAGGTTAAAGCACTAGTAACTGATGGGCAATGACAGAAACCCAGGTATTTGGGCTCCAGAGTTCATGTTCTTAACCATACATTAGACCAATGCGTTTCTATTTTTTTTAATATGGTTCTCATAAATAGCTCTAAAAACTGGGAAAAGAAAACAAATCTCTGGCTACACAGAGAGTCAGTAGACCAGTCAGGTTCCTTTTTAAACTCTGACAAAATCCTCTGTGACTGCCGATCACTCCCCCACTAAAAGGAGGAAAGCAACTGTCTGAAGGTTCTTAAAGGACAGAGACCCTCTCAGTGTCTCTATGGTCCGGAACTCTACAGAGCTCGCAACAATGCCTGGGAGGACTTGGAGCTCCAGGCTGAGCCTGAGAAGGAAGGCCCAGCAGCTCGCAGGGCCTGGACCAACCTGGCATCACGGCTGGAGAGTAAGAAACTAGAAGGCACTGACAGGACCCCAACTCAGTCAGCTGGAGTGGGGAGGAACAGAGAACTTCCAAAGCCCAACCAGGCTTTGGAGTAGTTGGGGGCCCTTTTCTGAGGGAACAAGAAGATCTATGGACAGGTATCTGTTAATTGAGAGTGTGCAGGGATCAGAGCCACTGGGGGGAAAGAAGGAAAGGAAGGAGTTAAAAGTGAAAAACAGTAAAAGAGAGTGGAAAGGCCATCATGTCTTGAGAGAAATACCGAGACAAGAGTATTAAGTCCTGGCTGTGCCCCTGGGGTGCTGTGAGATCTGGGCTTATATTTTTTATCTGTAAAATGGGGGTCAAGGGCCAGCCGAGTGGCTCAGCTGGTTAAGAGCTCACTTGGGACGCCAGCTCTGAGCAGCAGGGCCCCGGTTCGGATCCCACATATGAGGGCCAGTGACGCTGCGCCCTCTACAGCTAAGATGCTGAACAACAGCTCAACCTGGAGCTGGGCTGCTATGAGTCGCCAGTGGCCGTAGGCTGCAGCAGGGCTGCAGTGCGCTGCTGTGAGTTACGTGAGTGGCTGGCAGCCAGTGTGAGCTGCCGGGAGCCGCTTTGAGAGGCCAATCAATGACCGGCGACCGAATACCTCACCCAGGAAGAGCACAATGATAATACCAACATGGGCCAGTGAAGTGATGTCCTCCACAACTAGACTGAAGAACAAAAACAGCAATTTGTCTACCTGTCTGTTCCTCTTCCCCAATTCCCCAACGCTGTTCCCCTTCCCCAATAAAATCTTTAAAAAAAAAAATGGGGTCAATATCACCTGCTATGTTTAACTCAGAGCTGGCAGAAGGACTTGAGCTATTTCCTAAACCAAGAAAGAGAATGCCAGGCTGAAAATATTGTTTACAATACACCAAGACCAATACACTAGGGACTCACATGCATTAACTCTTGATTCTTACAAGCTTATGAAGTACATCAGCTCCATATTACAGCCGAGGAAAGTGATGACCACATTAGTTATGTAATCATTTCTAGCAGCTGAAGGTTACCCAGCTATTAAGTGGAGGAGTTGGGACCTAAATCCAGGTCTGATTCCAGGGTCTGTGCTATTTCCGCAATGCTACTCTGCTCTTCTACTGAATTTTGTAGGCACATGAGATCATTGCAAACACCCATCCTGGGTCCTGCCATTCTTTTGCAGATTAGAAAAAGGGGAACCAGAGGTGAGCAATGGCAGTGCTAGAACTCTAATTCAAATTTCCTGACTCCCGACCCGGGATATACCTTGTGTGTCCCTTTCTCTTATACTGGCATGTTCTCATTCTTTTGTGTATGCTTTTTTCCCCCCTGGGTGGCAGAGGTGTCTAGTTTTTACTCTTAATCTGATACAACATTGTGAAATTTCATGGTGCTAATTAAAAGCAATAACCCAAGAAGAAAAGGCATCACTTGTGTTACTATTATCTTTGTTCATCATACACACTTTTTTCCCTCCACTTGCAGGGTTAACTCAAAGATGGGGTATTCCTTGGGCTGTTTCACAGAAACACACGAGTCCCACATATAGTATTGTTAATTAACACAATATGTGCTCTGGTACTGAATTTCAAATGAGATTAATTTTATTCAGAGAAAGAAGTATTACTGCCATGGGAAATCTCTAGCCCCTTAGCATCAGCAAGCCTGAGACCAAATTACAGGCCAAAAACCCAGGATGAGAACAGACCTCATCACCTAGTCTCCCCAACCTAACACCCAAGGCCTCTCACCCACACCTCTTCTGAATGGCTCCTTGACCTATCTGAACACCACCAGTGAGGACTCAAGTTCCATCTCCTGGAGGGTGCTAGAACTGTCACTCACCCAACACTTGTTAAGCACTGTCTGCACACAAGTATTTATTACTTCCCAAGTAAAAGGAAGAATCTGGTGGGAAACGGATATGGGCCTTTGGTGTATGAGATTAAATCAGAGGAGAATGGCCTGCATCATCCAGGCCATCTGTGCCCAGAGCCCTTCTGCTGTAAAACCAAGTGGGCAGACAGGCTCCGGCAGACCGGCCTGGCGACTCCAAACCTATGAGAGACAAGACAAATCGCCACCACAGGTAACTGGCACTGCTGAGAGGCCAGGACCCTTTTAGGCCTCTGGTTATCTTACTTCCCTTTCTGTGTGTGTGGCAAGCTTTTCGAGAGCCAGCTGTCCCCTGGGAAATCTGGAAAGGGGCTGGGGGAGGTGATTTTCCACAAACATGAAACCAGGCTCTACCCACATGTGAATAAGAAGAACAGTAAGAATCTGGTGCAAGTGAACTGAGTGACAGGAGCAGTAAGACTTGTCTGAGTTTGGGGGGCGGTACAACTGCCAGGCAGTTAAAGGGACTCTGAGGAGGTTCAACCTGGGTGATGAACAGGAGGAAAGAAATCCCAGGACAATGACCAGATGTGAACATTCCTGTAAGAGAGGCCTGGGGAGGTGAAGTTCGAGAGGCAGGCTTTGCACGGCAGGCATTTCCTCTGGAGGAACCTGGTGGGGAAGTGGAGAGTTAGAGAGCTCAATCCAGCCAGAGTGGGGGCAGGGAAAAGGCCAAGAAGCCACTTGGTTGGCCGGGCGGCTGCCACAAGGTCATGTGCCCTTGAGGGTGGGTTACTATGTGGATCACCAGAAGGTAAGCGCTATGAAGGCAGGAATTTTTGTCATCAAATACAGTCCAGAATTCCCAGGAGTGCTACATAATAGTCACTCAAAACTACTCGTTCAATGAATGAACAGGGACAGATGTAACACCGCAGTCCAAGTGAGTTTGACTTGAGCTCAAGTGCAGTTGGTTAAGGGCAGGTGTTTGGGACCAGAAGAGGAGAGCACTTCAAACACTGACACCTGTGGCCAAATCACTCACTGATGAAAAAAGCACAGAGGAGAGCACTTCAAACACTGACACCTGTGGCCAAATCACTCACTGATTAAAAAAAGCACAAAAAGTCACCTTCATCAGTTTCCAGTGAGTCAGCACTCTGGGCTCCAAAGCACAGGCAAGAAGGTGCAGGGCCAGCAGCATTTCCCCACTAAAAAATTACCGGCGTGGGGGTGGGGGAGGGGGAGGGGGGCCAGCCGAGTGGCTGAGTTGGTTAAGAGTTGGCTTAAGAGCGCGAGCTCTGAGCAACAGGGCCGCCGGTTCGATTCCCACATGGGCCAGTGACGCTGTGCCAAAGCTGAGCCCAAGGTGAGCTGCCAACAGGTGGCAGGATGGCTCAGCTGGTGTAACAAGATTGCCTGTTCGATGGTGGGCTGTGCCCACCTGCAACTAAGACTGAACTCAGCACCTTGAGCTGAGCTGCCGCCTGGATGGCTCAGTGGATATGGAGTGTGCGCTCTTAACAACAAGGCTGCTGGTTCAACTCCCGCGTGGGATGGTGGCTATGCCCACCCGCAACTAAGATTGAACACAGCACCTTGAGCTTAGAGGCCACGAGCTGCCGACGGACAGCCAGATGGCGACTGGCACCCTCCACAACAAAGAGTGAAGAACGACAACTTGGCTGGTCCCCTTCTCCAATTCCCCAACACTGTTCCCCTCCCCCAATTCCCAATTAAAAAAATATATATATGCGGGTCCAGGTATCACAACCTAAAGATTGGCAGTGCAGTTCAAAACCAGCTGGCCGTTCTCCTAGTACATATTTCACATTATTCCATAAGGCACATCCATCAGGAGTGAAAATCAACATTAACCAATACGGGAGTTTTTTCTCAAAGCCCAGTCCTCACAAAGAAAGAAACCCTTTATCTACCTGGAAAACTCCTATTTACCCTTCAAAATCCACCTCCTTGGCAAGCAGTTCCTGACAGCCCCTCCTCAGTCTGGCACTTCTGTATACTGCACATACTTCTACTCTTCCATTGATGTCACCATCCAACTTGTAAATTTCCTCTACTAGACCATGCATTCCATGGAAAAAAAGGATTGTCTCTTATTCATCTCTATCATCAGGGCTCAGCACAGTGCTTGACAGGTTGACTTTAACAGAAACAATTTTTACCCTACTATCCTACATTAAATTCTACCCCTCAGCTCCTAGTCATTGGTGAATGTTCTCACGCTCCGAGCAAGGGTAGAACAGGACAAGGGTACCAGGGGCAGAAGGCAGAGCAGGGGCTCTAGGGTCGGGGAGGCGCCCGGGCCAGGAAGAGTTCCCAACTGCAGTGGCTTCTGCAGTCTCCTCTGCAGGGATTGAGTTCCTGAGTAGCCTGAGGAAGTTGGCCATTCTAAAGCCCAGCCTACCCAGACTGCTGTTTCTTTTCAGTGCGTTTATGCAAGTACATGCTATAAGCTTAACCTAGCAAATAAATGGTGGTTATCTTTCCCAATCCCAAAGAAGAGGAAACAAAGCAAAACAGCTGATGCCTAAGAAATTGTTTCTTCAGCAGCTGATGCCGCCTAGGGCTAAGCAACTCCCAGGCGCTCCCAGAGAAGCCATTGCTCATGTAATAACCTCCTTGGCTAGGTGTAAGCAACCAGAGCATCAAAGGCTAACTTAAGCACAACTATCTCCTAGGAGTTTCCAGGCTAAGATTTTATCCACTGGATTCCCAGAAAGTTATGGTCACCATCTCTAAATTCTCTCC
Source organism: Hipposideros armiger (assembly GCF_001890085.2). Lineage (NCBI taxonomy): Eukaryota > Metazoa > Chordata > Mammalia > Chiroptera > Hipposideridae > Hipposideros > Hipposideros armiger. The sequence continues at coordinate 2,891,391 of NW_017731368.1, forward strand.
CAACTGTCAGTCAGTCATGTGAGAAACATTTTCCTGAGTGTCAACTATGTAGAGGGGACCCTGCTAGGCTGTGAGGAGCATGCAGATGTCTTTCAGGTCACTTAGAATTGAATGGAGGGGGGCGGGGGGGGGTTAAAACACAGTATACATAACTGTCACCAGGAAAAGGAGGACAAGAGTTAGGAATTCAGAGAAGGGAAAGATTAATCCAAATGAAAGGGTTAAATAAATCTTAGGATGAGACAGAGCTTAAACTGGACCCTGAAAGATGGACAAAACCAATACACAGAGATTAAAGAAGGGCCCAACCCCACCCCACGGGACAAAGATGAGAGCTGGATGGGAGGAATTCCACAACCAAAGGCAGAGAATGTCTAGGGAACAGCGAGTGGCTGACTGCGAACAGAATCTGGGATACTTGTATCAGAAGTACAAAGATCAAGCACATACTGGGCCCTCAAAAAATGCTGAAGAACTGGGGTAGGTCAGGGAGAACTCTGAATAGTCTAGAGATGAACTAGAAAACAAAGGAGTTTTGTTAAGCTTCAGAAAAATTCATCTACTTGTACTTGTATGAAAGAGCAGATGGAGAAGAGACCAAAGTCGTAACAAAATTACAAAATCTTGGAATTTTAGATCAATTAATCTAGTTTCCTGGTTTTATAAATGAGGAAAAGGAGGTCCAAAGAGGATAAACGATGGATTCAACGGAATACAAATTATTAGTGTCTGAACTAAAGCAGTGGCAAAGTAAAAACAAAGGGAGATAGCTTCTTGGGAAAACTACTTCCAAAGTCATTTTCTTTCTCTTATTTCTTTTCTCAAGCATACTAACTGCTAAGCGGTGCAAAATTTGGGTGATCTGGGACTTACTTTGGCAGCTGCTGTGCTAAACACGTGTGGTTACAAGGATGCCAACCTTCAACAGCCTCCTGGGTGTTCCTTTTTACTTTGCTCTGACCCTCAATGCAACCAGGTGGCCCTTCCCAAGGCAGATGTCTCCGAGGGCACCTGATACCCAATCAACAACATCTGGCCCCTCTTCGTACCAGCCACGGCTGATCTCACCATAAAGGTCCCTCGCCTGCCTCCGTTAACGCCAAACCTGCCTGTGTACTCCGTCCAACTCAAGACTCGACACAACGACTGCTACGGTCTCTCCGGGAGCTACAGCACTGTTTGTCTCCTCCGGGCAGTTATGAAAACCAGTAAACCTCCCCAAAATGACATGCAACTCTATAACTTGGTTCAAAGGGCTCCCGAATAGGATTCTTCTCCAGAGAAGCCCAGACAGAATTGCACCAAGGGTCAGAGAGACCCCAATAGCAGAGGTTAGGCATTCCTCTGGTTCACCGGGGCTCCCGTCTTAAAACATATCCTGAGCCACCCTTGGCGTCCGTCCCAGTCCAGTCATAGACTGACCGCGCACTGAGAGCCGGGTAACAGTCATTCAACCCAGACCGTCCGGACCGCCCAGAGCTCCCTGCCCGGCGGTTCTGGCGTGAGGAGGCGCGGGGCTGAGCTAGGTCTAGAGCGTCACACCAAGGAAGAGTGGTGCCACGGTGGGAACGATGGATGGCCCAGAAGTCAGGAAGCGGGTTCCGACGACACTGCGGTGCCAACCCCGGGTGGACAAGGAGGGGAAGAAAAATCGGCGGGCGCGCGGGAGTGGGCAAGGCCGAGGAAAGCCAGCGGAGGCCCCTCCTGGTCTCACCCGGCCCAGCAACAGGGCCTGGGGTGATGATGGACGCGCAGGGGGCGTCACGCGCTGGCCGACGACGGAGATACGCGGAAGAAGTGGGGGTGGGGAGGAGGCGCACTCACCTTCTTCACGGCCGGTTGGAAGTGGAAGTCACCAGCCTCTTTCAGGTCCAGCCAGATCATGGGCATGCGAGGCACGGCCTCCATGGCGGAGTGCGCCCACCGGCCCCTCGGCCGCTCCCTAGCTGCTCCAGCTGCTGGCTCAGTCGCGCGCTCCGCCCCGCCCCTCCGCGCCGGAAGGCAGTCGTCGTGCAGGGACGAAAAATGCCCGCACGGCCTGCTGGGAGGTGCAGTCCCCGCCCCGCCCGAGCAGTCTTTCGCACATGTGCAGTTTAGTCTCCTCTGCGGGGAGGGCGGGGAGGGCGAATCGCCAGCCCGAGCCGAAAGGGTTTCTGGGACTGGTAGTCTTTCTCCACTTAGGTGCGAGGCGCGGCCTCAGCGGGTTTCCTCCTCCCAGGCCAAACATACCTGCTGGGCCTGGCTTTGGACCGCAGCGCTCCTCTCTAAGGGAACGGCATTAGGAAACGCACCCATACAATTCCCCAATTGCAAAAATAAAAAAAGAAAGAAAAAGAAAACATACCCATAAATTTCTGTTGTAGTCCCAAGTAGAGTCAGGGCCATGGAGGACTTCGGCAGGTGCTATGCTAGATGGAGGTAATGTGGCAGGCGGGTCGCCTGGAAGAGGTTACTTGAAAACTGAGCCCTAAGTCACTTTACTCAAGGTCCTGGGTTTGGGGGACTCAAGGGGAGGCTGGCAGAATCGCCTTTGAGGTAAGTGGAGGTCATCATGAGGGCTTTGCCTTAAAAAAAATAAAAGAAAACTGAGGGGCTGGCCAAGTGGCTCAGTTGGTTAGGAGTTGGCTTGGGACATCAGCTCTGAGCAGCAGGGCCCGGTGTTCTGATCCCACATGAGGGCCAGTGACGCTGTGCCCTCTACAGCTAAGATGGTGAACAACAGCTCGACCTGGAGCTGGGCTACCGTGAGCTGCTGTCCAATGGCTGGTGACCACTGCCTCAGCCGGGAAGAGCACAATGATCATAATACCAACATGGGCCAGTGAAGTGACATCCTCCACAACTAGACTGAAGAACCAAAGAAAAGCAACTTGTCTGTTCCCCTCCCCCAAATCCCCAATAAAATCTTTTTAAAAAAGAAAACTGAGCCCTGAGAGAGGAACCTCTTGGCCAGGAGGGACTAAGAAGAGAACAAGGGGTTTTGTCCCAAGTGTCTCACTTTAGAACAGAGGAGTAATGGTCGGAGAATGGCACACTCGGTCCTGACAGGAAGGCCCAACACTACCTAAGAGACGGAGGTGTCCACTTGTGATGATGGGGAAAGAGCACCTAGATGGAGTGAAAAGTGAAAAAAGAAGGCCCAGAGCCATGTGGGTAGATGGGGTGAATTATGTCCAGCCACGTGAGTTTCTAGGACGCCCAGACTGTCTGAAAGGGAACCAGGGAACAGAGAACAATTGTTGCCTCTGGACAGGCAAGTCACCAGTAGGTGACCAGTAGAGCAGGAATTTATAAATCATGTTGGTATTATCCATCTTTAGAAATAAGATAGAGAATAGCTTGGAGATACTGAGGGCAAAAATGGAAGCAGAGAAACCAGTGAGGAGCCTTGTGTTGTCTCCCAGGAGACTTGGTGTAGGGTTGGGGCAGGGGAGGTGAAAAGTGGGCAGATTGGAGAAATTTTTTGGAGGGGAAAAAAGTGTCAGAAGTTGGGGTGAATGAATAAGAATGTCAAAGGTGATTTTCAAGTTTCCAGCTGGTATAGCTGGGTGGCTGCAGGGCAGTTTACTGACATAGGCAAGTGGAAAGGAACAGGTTTGGAGGGAAAGAGCAAAGGCTCAGGTCTATGTTAAGCTGCGTATTGATGCCTTTGAGTCATTCAAGAGAAAATGTGGAAGAGACCCTGGGATGTGGGATCTGGACTCAGAAGGGAGGCTTCACCTACAATGTAGGGTCCAGATCCTCTTTGCAGTGACACTGCAAAACCTTTCAAGTTTCAGTCAAGGGTCTACCTACCTTCATGCCAGTTGGAGTTAGAGCAAAAGAAAATGCAAGTACACCAATGACTGTAGCAACATTATTCACAGTAGCCAGAAGGTAGAAACAAACCAAATGTCCACCAATGGGGGAATGGATAAATACAATGTGGTGTACACAGAGAATGAACATACAATATTACTCAGCCTCAAAAAGGAAGGAAATCCTGACACATGCTGCAACATTAATGAACCTTGAAGACATTATGCTGAGTGAAATAAGCCAGACACAAAAGGACAAATACATGATTCCAATTATATAAGGTACCTAGTGTAGTCAGCTTCATAAAGAGTGAAAGTGGAACAGAGGTTGCCAGGGGCCAGGGGAGGGGAGAATGGAGAGTTATTGTTTCATGGGTAGAGTTTCAGTTTGGGATGATAAAAAACTTGTTGAGCTACATGGTGGTGATCATTGCATCCCTATGTGAATGTACTTAATGCCACTGAATTGTGCACTTAAAAAATAATTAAAATGGTAAACTTTATGTTAGGTATACTTTACCACAATAAAAAAATTTTCTAGGAACATGAAAAATCTTTCAGATATATATATATATATATACATATATATATATATGTATATATATATATGTATATATATATATATATATTTTTTTTTTTTTAAGAAAAGAGAAAATTTTACCAGCATTATTAAAAGAACTCGTTTTGTTTCTGGAGGACCATCTTGGGGTTACCTGGTCAGAGGTGGAGGAATTGAGAATAATCCAAACCATGAGGAAGGGAAGAAAGATGGCCCAACACAGTTTATAGTAAATGCAATGCAGGCGCATAAAGCAGGCCGTCCTGGGGTTCTTTGATGGAGAGGTAGTGGTCAGCCATAGGGGAGTTGCTAGACCTAGACTCAGCAGCTGGGACCAAACAGGCTAACGGTTGGGAAACTATAGCATAGGGTCGCTGAACAAGGAAAGGCAAGAATCCAGACATGGGACTGACAACAGAAGCAGGCAGCCACAGGAGGCAGCTTGGCCACAGGACACAGGCATCCCAGGCCCCAAGGACAAGGCCAGCAAGGGGTCACGATGAAGCAGTTGCAGGTCAATATGGGCTGGCACAATCAGAAAGGAAGGGACGGGGAAGAGTAGGAAGCCCTAAGTTGGGCCTTGCAAGACAGGGGGGACCTATAAAGAGAGGTTTCTAGGTGGGTGGAGCCGTAGGTGCAAAAGGGAGCTCTGGCTAGGCTCCAAGATTCAAACCAGACAGATGGGTTCCTACCTATGAGCCTCCTACAGCAACTGTGTTTCCTTCCCCTAGCCTCACTCTCCTCTATAGAATGGGACGACCTTGGCCCCCCATGGCACTTCTGGGGTTGAACTAAACAACAGACATATACTCTGTGAGTACCAGGGTATATTAATTTGCTAGGGCTGCCATAACAGAGTATCACAGCCTGAGTGGCTTAAACAACAGAAGTTATTTTCTCACTATTCTGAAGGCCACAAGTCTGAGATCGAGGTAATAGCAGGTTGGTTTCTAGAGGCCTCACTCCTTGGTTTTTAGATGGATGTCTTCTACCTGTGTTTTCATATGATTTTCCCTCTGTGCATGTCTGTATCCTAATCTCTTCTTGCAAGGACACCAATCAAATTGGATTAGGGCCCACCCTCATGACCTCATGTTCACTTAATTACCTCTTTAAAGAGTCTGTCTCCAAATACAGTCACATTCTGAGGTGCAGGGGGTTAGGACTTCTACATATGAACAGGATGGGGTGGCATAATTCAGCACGTAACACACGGTCACGGTGACATGATGGACAGCTGGTATGAGGCATCAAACATCAAGAGGCCCCGTGAGGGGACCTCAAAAGCTGAGGCAATGGGGTGGCGATGGGCCAGTGGAGGTGAGATAGCAAAAAGGATATCTCTGGGGTAAAGGGTGCCCTCCTAGTGCACATATTTCCTCACAAAAACAGGCAGAGTTGGGAGTTTGGAGAAGCGTTAAGACTCGACAGTACTGAGAAAGGGTAGGCCCCGTCACAAGGGGGCAGCAAAACCCCATCCTGCTGGGTCAGTTCACCTCTTTCTCAAGACAACCCCGGTCACACTCAGCAGAGCTGTAAGGGCCTCAGAGACACACAGACACCCTCCCCACTTGACCGATGTGGAAACTGAAGCCTGCCTGGGAAGTGGATCACTCAAGTCTCCCAACAAGTGAATGAAGAATCCAGACTGGGCCTGGGTCTTCTCCCTCCCAGTTCATTTATTCAACAAATATTTATTCAATACCCACTGTGCCCTATACACTGTTCTAGATGCTGTTGAATAAAGCAGGCAAAGATCTCTGCCCTCATGAGGTCACAGTTAGTGAGGCGAGATAAACATTAACACAATAAAGAATGTACAATATATTAGATGGCAATAACTACTATGGTGAGAAGAAAAAAGAGGGTGGGACTATGAGGCGGGGAACATTTGCAATTTTTATATCTTTTATATTGGGTGGTCATGGAAGGCTTTACTGAGAAAATACTGTTTGAGCAGAGACCTGAAGGAAGTGAAGGAGCAAACCAGGGTCATTGCGAGGGGAAGAGTGTTCTAGAAAGAGAGAATAGCAAATGCAGTTGCACTGATCCAAGGCTGCCTGGCATGCCTGAAGAACAGCAAGGAGGCCCGAGTGGCTGCGGCCGAGTGAGTGTGGAGAAGAGCAGGAGATGGGCTCAGACAGGCAATGGGTAGGGGTGAGGAGGAGGGTTGCAGTTGGGGTGGGGTCCCAAAAACCATGGTGAGGATTTGGGCTTTCCCATGGGAAGCTTTGGACCAGAGGAGAGATATGATCTGATGTAAGTTTCTTAAGGGTTACACTGGCTTCTGTATTGATAGACGGGGGTTGGGGTGACTAGGAGAAAGGGTCAATACCAAGGATTATGGATTCCCAGGACGCTGTTCTGGGCACTAGGAGGGGAGAGTAGAGACAGAACTGCACCACTCAGCTCCTGCCTTCAGGGTCTTTCAGAGGGGGTCTGGGATACGGACACACATAGGAAACTTGAGAAAGGAATATACCGCAGGGGGTTGGGTTGGGTGTGCTTAGGCCAAATCACCTCATAGAATTCGGTGGGGCAAAGTGTGAACCCAGAGGGGGCAGATAGCCTAATGGGGTTGGTGAGGAGAGAAGGCCTCCTGGAAGAAGAAAGGTGACCCATAGACTCAACGCAATGCCTGTCAAACTCGTGTGTGTGTGTAAGTTGACAAGCTGTTTCTCAAATTTACATGGAAAAGCAAAGGCCTTAGAGAACCTATACATTCTTAAACAAGAGAAACAACACAAGAAGACCGGTTCCACCAGATGTCTAGTTCTGTTAGAAAGCTGAGTGATTGGCACAGTGTGGATATTCGCTCAGGAACATAACATTAGACCATCAGAGCTGAACAGAGCAGCCAGACACAGACTGAAGACGCCCATGCTCACACAGACTCCAGAGGCACTACTGCAGGCCAGTGAGGAGAGGAGGGGCTACTGAGTAAATGATGCAGGTCAACTGGTCATCCATGTGAAAAAAATTAAATTGGAGTCTGTTATGGGTTGAATTGTATCCCTCAAAAAGATATGTTGAAGTCCCTAATCCCCTAGTATCTGTGAATGTGACCTTATTTGGAAATAAGGTCTTTGCAGATGAAATCTAATTAAGATGAGGACATACTGGCTCAGGATAGGCTCTCATCCAATGACTGGTGTCCTTATATGAAGAAATGCTGCTTCCAAACTGCAAGAACAATTCATGCCTGAGTGTCCAGCCTGCCCGCCTACCCGATAGATTTTGGACTTGCCAAACCCCGTAATCATGTCAGCCAGTTCCTTAAAACCCATCTGTCTATCTCTGTCTGTCTACCTATCAGCAATCTATCTGCCTGTCTCCTCTTGGTCTTGTTTCTCTGGAAAACCCTGACTGATATAGAATCTACCTCACATCACGTTTCTGGTGTTTGATGTTAGGAGAGTGGTCATCATTGGGGGTTGGGGAGAAAAGTGATTGGAAGTAGGAGCTTTTGGGATTCTGAGACTGCTCTGATTCTTGATCCATCAGGGTGCTGGTTATAGGAGTTTGTTTACTTACTCCTGTAGGAGGTAAATAAACCAAGTTCTACATTTCTCTTTTGAGCATTTTTTTTTTTTTTTTTAGTATACATGTTACAGTTCAAAAAAAGTTAACGTAAAAAGTTAATTTCAGGGCCGGCTGAGGGGCGCGATGGTTAAGAACTGGCTTGGGACGACAGAGGGCCCTGGTTCGGATCCCACATATGAGGGCCAGTGACACTGCCCTCCACAGCTAAGATGCTGAACAACAGCTCAACCTGGAGCTGGGCTGCCATGAGTCGCCGGCGACGGCGTAGGCTGCAGCCCCTGTGGCAGTGGGTTGCCATGGGCTACCGTATGTAGCCAGCAGCCAGCGTGAGCGGCCAGCAGCCGCTGTGAGCGGCCGTCCAGAAGCCGGCGACTGATCTGCCTCACCCGGGAAGAGCGCAATGATGGTGCCAACTTGGGTCAGTGAAGCAACGTCCTCCACAACTAGACTGAAGAACAAAACGACAGCAACTAGTCTGTTCCCTTTCCCCCAATTCCCCAGCACTGTTCCCATCCCCCCAGTTCCCCAATTAAAAAAAAAAAGAAGTTAATTTCAGGTATATTAAGGGCTAAAAGAGAAACGCAAATATCTCTAACTTGTAAAAATAGATACAGGAGAATATCTTTTTAAAGTCAAGTAGGGAAGGATTTCTTAAACAAGCTATAAAAAGCACCAGACATGAAGGCAGATCAACAAATTAAACTTCATTTGAGTTAAGAAATCCTGTTGAGCAAAAGACATCATACAACACAGGAACCAGCTTAAGAGACCTTCACCTGCCAAATGTGGGTCAATCTGACCATCAAAATAAAATAAGATTAGGAAGGCTTAATAACCCATCGAAGAAAAGAGTACATGAATTGGAGCATTTGAGATCTTGCTCCCCAGCTCATATGTTATGAGTTTTGGTTCAAATAAACTCTTATAAAAAATACATGAATTTATACAGGTATAAATAAATAATTTGATGAGAAAAGCTCTTCTTTACAGTAGAAAGCCAATTACTAGAGGTACAAGGAAAGATGAAATTAGAAAACTACTATTCGGTAACTATCATATTAATAATTCAGGCAAAATCATCAATGGACATAAAATGAGTGGACTTAAGCAGTAAAGTAACAGGATAATTACAAAGTCCCATAGTATCTCCCCACAATATCCTTATTAATTACAAAGGGGAAAATAGTAACTTTATACGAAGAAATTTGACAGGCCCCACCTTAACCAAGTGGTGAAATTTAATATCACCAGCAATGCGATCAAGCTACATCACATGCCTCTGTGATGCACTGAGGACACAGCATCAAAAATACATTGCCTTAATCTAATCGTGAATAAACATTAGACAAATCGAAACTGAGGGACGGTCTATGAAATCACTGGTCAATAATTTCCAAAAATGTCACTTATGAAACACAAAGAAACACTGTTCCAGATTAAAGGACGTAAAGAGACATAGCAACTGAATACAACACAGGATATGGGATTTGCTTTTGCTCTAAAGGGCACTACTAGGATGATTGGTAAAATCTGAATAAGGCCTGTAGATTAGATAATGGTAGTGTATCAGTGTTAATTTCCTGATTTTGAGACTTGTTCATATGAGGGACTATTCTTGTTTTTAGGAAATATACACTGAAATATTGAGGTGTAAAAAGACATCATTCTGCCTCTGCCCCTTAGTCTCAAATGTCTTGGCGGGAGGAAAGGAGAGAGGAGAGAATAAATATGTGTATATTATATACATAATATAATTATATATATATATATATATATATATATATATATATATATGAGAGAGAGGGAGAGAGAGAGAGGATGCAAATGTGGTGAAATGCTAACATTTGGGGAATCTGGGTGAAGGGTATGAAGGAATTCTTTGTACCACTTTTGCCACTTTTCTGTGTAAGTCTGAAATTATGTCAGGATAAAAAATTAAAAGTAAAACAGGACACCATAAAGAAAGTGGAAAGACAAATTGGGAGAAGATATTGGTGGGATATAGCGAACAAATGATTACCGTCTGGAATGTGTAAAGAACTCTCATAAGTTCTCAAGAAAGACAAACAACCCAATAGAAAAAAAACGGGCACTCATCTTATGTGGGAACTTATGGGAACAGCCAAAAACCTATGGAAAGATGTCCAACATCATCAGTAAACAGGAAAAGGCAAACCCAAACCACGACGACAGTCTACTTCATACTCGTCAGACGAATGAGTGTCCATCAGTCAAAGATAACTGTTGGCGAGGAGGGGCAGCGACTGGAATGCTCATCCAGGTGGGGCTGTAAATTGGTGCCATCACTTTGGAAAACTGTTGGGCATTATCTAGTTGGGTTGACACTACACGTCCCTTGGGCCCCAGCAATTCCACTGCTGGGTGTCATATACCCTGGAGAGACTCCTGCCCATAAGCACCAGGAGGTATGTCCAGGAAGAACGGTCATAGCCACCCAAACAGGCACCACGTAGCCCTCCCCATGCCGCCTTACCTGAGTGAGAATCCAGAATCACTGCATTACAGGTGGGGGAGCTGAGGCATGGAGAGGGAAAGACGTTGCCCCAAACACCATGTGGGTGCTGAGGAAGGGTCAGAGGTCAGGTGTGGCAGCGGAAGGGAGAGAAGAGAGAAAGGAGAAGAGGAGAGGAGGGTAAGGAAAAAAAAGGGGAGGAAGCTGTCTTGGTCTCACCTGGCAAACTGAAAGCCAGGGTGGAAGAAACTCCATTGTATCCCTTCCTCCTGGCACCATTTGGGCTCCTGGAGCTCGGGGAGCGGTACTGAGGCAGCCTGCCTCCCTTTGGCCCAGAAAGAAGCTCCCATGGATGGAGCAGAGGAGAAGCTGCCCAGCGATGAAGAACCCTTCCTCCCTCCAGCGTGTCCCGCACCCTCCAGGGACCCTCCCAGCACTGGGTACTTTCTCCCTAGAAAAGGTTCCAACATGACAGGTTTGCAAATATGCCACAAGGTCCAGGGGCCTCTAAGCCTCATCCACAAAACCAGACCCCCTCCCTAGCTCCCTAGGTCACTCGGCCAGCAGATGGCACCAAGGACATAATGCTGTGACAACACGGCCACAGCCTAGGGGGTCATGGGCTACACAGAAGCCCAGCAGATTTGAAATGATGTTCTTTTCCTCAGGACCAGGTTTAATTCTTGGGTGAGGGGCCCTCCTGTACCAGTGTCTGTGAGTGGAAAGGGAGTAACAGAGGATTCATCCCTCCCTCCCCTGCACAGGACAAGCCGCCTAGTTCAGGCCACTGAAAGGGAGGGCCTCCAGGGAAGACGGGGTTTCGGGACTGCCCAAGTACACCCTCCTGGAGAGCCAGGCAGTGAGCAGTAGCACAGCCAAACATGGCAGACCTTCGAGACAGCCTGGCCTTTGCAGTGAGAGCTTGGAGACTTGGGGAGCCCCCCTCGGGGGTGCCAAACCTGCCTGGTCAGGACTGGGGTCAACTATGGGACTCTCAGATGCCAGGGCCTTCCTATCCAAAGTCTCTGTGTCTGTGGGTAGTGGGGCAACTTGTGTCCACAGTGATGTTTCTGGAACATCAGGTGTGTGTCCCCATGGGACCAATGGGGACACAGCCTCTTTCTCCACCCTACTTGACTTGTGTAGGCCACTTGGGCAAGGCCTAAGGGTTCCTGGAACCTGTGCCCCACCCCAAACACCCTATTACAGCAAGGGGTAAGCTGAGGCCCAAGAAAGGAGAGGCTTGCCCAAGGGCCCACTGGGCTTCCTTCTTCACAATTCTCTGGCCCTTGTGAAAGCTTTTGCTTCAACCATCTTCTCAAAGAGGCATGGAAGCTACGGGGATGTTCACAAGGACTCGCAGGTCTCAGCTGTCTGTGCTGCTGGCTGAGTAAACCGTCGTGGAGTGGAACCGTTCACCTGGGTGGGCTCTCTTGCCTCCTGCAGGTGGAGGCCTTTTCCCCGGGTGCCCACTTCCTGCTCCCTGCATTTTCCAGCTGACCCCCAGAGCCTCGCCCTCCCCCCCGCCCCAACCTCAGGCCCCAGGGTCAAGTCACAGGCCAGATGGGGACTGGGGAAACTTCCTGCTGGCAGCCTGGAATACTGCCCTCATTCTCTGGAGCTCAGCTCCAGGAGATGGAGGCCGAGACGCACAGCCCCACGCTGAAGGCCATGCAGTGGGTAGATGCTACTGCCCTGGGTTGGAATCCCAGCACCTCCACTTACCAGCTCTTTGCCTGGGCCCAGTTCTTAACCTCCTGGCACCTGAGTTTCATCTGCAAAATCAGGTTAATGGTAGTCCCCTGGTTAGAGCCTGAGTAGGTAAGAGCTCTGTGGTTGCTAACAGCATCAGCTGGTCCTGAGCCATCACTGTCCTAAAAGCCAGAACACCTGAGGCAGGTTTGGCACCCCCCCTCAGGGGGGCTCCCCAAGTCTCCAAGCTCTCACTGCAAAGGCCAGGCTGTCTCGAAGGTCTGCCATGTTTGGCTGTGCTACTGCTCACTGCCTGGCTCTCCAGGAGGGTGTACTTGGGCAGTCCCGAAACCCCGTCTTCCCTGGAGGCCCTCCCTTTCAGTGGCCTGAACTAGGCGGCTTGTCCTGTGCAGGGGAGGGAGGGATGAATCCTCTGTTACTCCCTTTCCACTCACAGACACTGGTACAGGAGGGCCCCTCACCCAAGAATTAAACCTGGTCCTGAGGAAAAGAACATCATTTCAAATCTGCTGGGCTTCTGTGTAGCCCATGACCCCCTAGGCTGTGGCCGTGTTGTCACAGCATTATGTCCTTGGTGCCATCTGCTGGCCGAGTGACCTAGGGAGCTAGGGAGGGGGTCTGGTTTTGTGGATGAGGCTTAGAGGCCCCTGACCTTGTGGCATATGTGCAAACCTGTCATGTTGGAACCTTTTCTAGGGAGAAAGTACCCAGTGCTGGGAAGGTCCCTGGAGGGCCCGGGACACGCTGGAGGGAGGAAAGGTGCTGCATTTTTGTGGCACAGGTGGGGACACTGAGGCCTAGAGTGAAAGGACTGTCCAACATCACAGGTGTCCTGCCTCATTCCTAGGCCCTGGCCTGTTGCCCAGATATACTTGCTTCTTACTTAGCTAATGGTATTTTGAAACATTGGCCAACACTGGGCATCTGACAGAGGAAAAGAGCGGCCCCTTTCAGGAAGGCACCAGCCCTGTATTTTGCCAGAAGCCCTTGGGCAAGGCAGTCTGAGTAACACCTAAAAGGGGCTGCCACTGACAGTGGAGCAGAGAAGGGACAATGGCAGGGGTCTGGAGGGCACTCGTGCTGGTGGTAGGCTTGGCAGCAATGGCCTGTGTGGCCCAACGCAGTGCAAGCTATGAAGAGATTGTCACGGAGGCCTTGCAGATCTTCAATCATGGACAACGAGGACAGCCTCTCTTTGGCCTGCTGGAAGCCCTCCCACCGCCTAGTTCGGTGAGTGTGCATGGACCCAGGCCAGGGCAGCGGGTAACACCTGCCTTAGAGCGGCCTGTGAGGGTGGCAGGCAGGGGAGAGTGCCTGGCTCAGGCATTAGCTATTGTTATTGTTAGAGTGTTTCTCCCATCGGAAGGTAAGAAAAGGTTGCAATCCTGGGCCTGACAGCTGACTAGCTGGGAAATTTGGGGCTTCACCCAGGCATGTGGGGCCCTGGGCTTGAAGGAATACATTGAACTCTTTCAAAAGACAGACAGGAAAGGGACTGGTTTCACCAGAGCCTCCCCAGGGGCTTCCAGTGTCCCCCTCCTGCCCCATTCCCTCTCTCCTGGCAGCTGAGCGTGCAAGGCTGCTATTCTTGTTCCTGTTTCACAGAAGAGGGAAGTGAGGGGCAAAGACCGGAATTGACCCCTCAAGGTCGGATGGCTATGAAGTGGTATCCTTCCACCAGTTTCCATAAGCCCCCACCCCACCACCACCTTAAATCTCCGCTGCGGCCACGTAGGGCCCCCACCACCACCACCACCACGGTGTTGATGGAAAGTGCAGATCTCGGCTCAGAGATTTCCAACTTGTACCTGTGACCTGTCTGTGCCTTTGTTCCCTCATCTTTGAAAGGGAGACGCTGAGGACATTTTTCTCTTGCTTCTGTAGAGCTCCACCACCAAGACATTGCTCAACTTCAGGATTAAAGAGACGGTGTGCCTTTCAGAGGGCCAGCAGAGACAACCCCAAGAATGTGCCTTCAAAGAGGGCGGAGTGAGTCTCCCGGCCCAGGGGCAGACGGCTTGTCCTCTCTTCCCGCTCAAGGGCTCTGTGTGTTTGTCCCCACCCCCGCACCTGGCCGTGTGAGGTCTCACCATGGAAGCCTTTTTAAAACCAGTTGTTTCCCCATTGCTTTTTCTTACTATAAATTATCAATCCTTATTAGACAAGTAATACATGCTAAACAAAATTACTAACTAGAAAAAGTGGGACCATAATCCACCTAGAGATAACCGCTTTTATAAAATTAGAAAACTAACATTTTATGATAGCATATTAACAAAATGTGGAGAAGCAAAATAAGGTAAAAATCCTACAACCCTACGACCCAGGGACAGACAACATTAACAGCCAGTGTGTCATCTTCTATGGTTGTTTTTATGTACACACACATTTTAAAGAAACATTGCTCCCTCCAGGCATGCTAATCTAAGGATGCTTATTCCTACTGAGTAACAGGAATGTTCTTTATCTTGATGGGTGAGCATCTGGTCCACTCAGGTCCTTCCCAGCGGTGCCCTTTCCTGGGCCCTGGGGTAATCCTCAGCTTGCATCTCTGGTTTGGGAAGATGAGGGACACGCCAGGGTGGGTCATGGGGTTAGGGTTGTTCATCCGGGGACCCAGTGGTAAGGACGTTTCCAGCCCCCGTGTTTGCCGCCCCGCAGGAAGAGCGGAACTGCACTGGTGTCTTCGCCATCCGGCAGCATTACCGCATCCTGTTGGTCAACTGCCGCCCGCGCCAGCCAGAGGTGAGCCAGTGGGTACGTGGGGCCTAAATTTCCTTGCTTGGAGAATGAGGCTGATCGAGCCCTTCTCAATGCAAGTCGTCGGGAGGATCTTGAGGAAGGCTAGTGGGCTAGTCATTTGGCAGGAGGGGAGGGGAGGAGAGACTGTTGGTCAGGGCTGGAAAGGTCAATCGGAGTCCTCTGGACACTGACTCTGCTCTGGGCACAAGAGACTCCATGGAACCTGACCCTCCCCCCATCCCACATTTGGGAAAACCGACGTCAGAGGTGGAGTCTCCTGGCCAGTGAGTGGAATAGCCAGGGTGGAAGTGAGTTCCAGAGTCCAGGCCTGCCCAGGCCCTCTGGGCTCCAAAGGGAAGGGCCTGACTGGGGACTGCCTCCAGCTCCATCACCAACGTGGCTACCTGGGCCTCCGTCTCTTCATCCTCGCCTGGAGAGAGAGGCCACAGGCAGGGCAGGAAAGGAGGTCAGTGGGTGAGGGTGACGGCAGTGACTACCCAGCATCGCTTCTGCAGGTCCTCCGCAAGAAACGTTCTGCTGGGTCCTCGGAGGCAGCCGCTTCGGAGGTCGACACATCTAAGCTGCCACCTGTGGTCAGAGACATGTATGAGAAAGCCAAATACGACATCATCGCCAACATCCTGAGAAATTTCTAGGGCTGGAGAAGGGAAAGGAGGCTCTGTATCCCCACCACGACCCCCTCTTCCCACCTGCCCACCCCCTCTGCTGCCCTCAGCACCCCCTTTCTACAGAGTCGGAGCCCATCCACACTCCTCTGCCTTTGCACACCTGCTTCCCTCTGTCTGGATTCCTGCCCATCCTGTGTCTTGGTAAATCCTACTCATTCTTCAAAGCACAGCTCCAAAGTCACCTCCTCCATGAAGCCTCCCTGCTTGCTCTGTCCTGGGCAGAAGTCTCTTTCCCATCAGTGAGGGTGATGGGAATGATGACCTCATCTGAGCATTTACCACCCTCAAACCATACTGGCACTAGCTGCTGTGCCCCTGGCCAGACAGCACTGTGTCTGCTCACAGCTGGGCCTTCCCAAGCCAGCTGCAGGTGACTGTGGAATGACTTTCCCATCCAGGCACTCCTAGAATCCTGGGAGGGCAGTTCCTTTTGTACAGGACCCTGAGCACCCCTGCTCCCTGCCCAGTCACTATGACAACTAAATGTCCCTTCCAGGAACCTCCAAGGGGGTCAGTCTGCTCCCTGGTGAGAACCACAGGAGAGAGTCTCAATAAAATGTTTCTGAAATAAATGACTAAGTGAATGAGTGAACAAATAAAGTGTTTAGAGCTGGACCAGCTGGACTTTGGGAGAGGAGACCAATGAGGCAGAACCTGGGGGCAATTCCACTGTGCCTCATGGAACCCAGAGTCCCTGAGGTCAGGGCGGAGACGATGGGGAGAAACATGGGGTTAGGGCAGAGAGGGGCACCTGAGGGCCATCTGGCGGCTCAGGAAAGCAGCACAGTAACCTACCCCCAGCCTGCTCAACTGCCTTTAGCTCCTTTATGCCTCCTCCATTATCACAAAGCTCCAGCCAGAACCTTTCGCTGAACACAACTTGTGTATCACACTGCCTCCTGGACACCTCCCATGGATGTCCAAAGGGTATCACACGCTCAGTAGCTTCCCTTCAAACCTGTTCTTCCTCCAGCCCACCTGATGGCAACGTCAGCTATCCCCAAACATGACTGTCATCCTTGGCTGCCCGCTGTCTCTCACCACTGGCATCTGGACCAGCCAGCCTCAGTCTTGGTCCCTGATGCATGCAGCCCCGAGAACAGAGCCGGGCACACCGTTGTGGAGTACTTGTCGATGGATGAACCCCCTTTTCTTCTCTAGCATGCTCCTCCTTCAAGAGTCTGTGATGCAGAAATATCTGAGTGACTCTCATTTGAGGGGCCATGGTGGAGAACCCCTTGGGGGGATGGGTTTTTTAGTCATAGAAGGAGGCTGGGGACACCATCACATATGGACGCCACTTCCCATACAGCCTCTCAGCTCTCACAACTGCCTTGCAAAGCGCACACATCACCTGTAATGTTAAGTGAGAAAATTAAGGAAACTGGTAGACTTGCCTACAGTCCACACTCCAACACCCTGGCCACCTAAATCCTGGGCAGCACCCACTGGTGGGGGAGAGGCGAGGCGGATGCTGCAGGGAGTGACCCTGGGGTGGGGCTGGGAAATGGTCAGGTTTGGGCTGAGCAGGATAGATTGAGACCCTCAGACCCTCTCCCCATAGTGGGGAAAGCTGTTTAGCTGGAGAAGGTCATGTCTCACCCCTGCAGCCCCACAGAAAGCAGCGGCACTCTCATTCACACCGCATACCACTCCCTTGCCTGACGCCCACTTCCGGAAGAGAGTGCTTCCAGGCCTCACCAGGTCTTCTAGGGGACACCAGGCCCAGCCCCTTGGGCCCTGGACACTCTGACACTGGGCTGAGCAAGCTCTCCCAGGAAGCCCACGGCCCCTCTGTGGTGGTCCGCACCGCATTCCACATGGTCCGGGGGAGCCGGCCCATCGTGCTGGGCCCCATGAGAGGTGGGCCTAGAGGACCAGCCACCAGGCACTGCCGGGGGCCACACGGTTGCATTCTCATGGCCGCGACCCATCAGGCCGCGACATAGCTCCGAAGCCCCAAATACTGCTCAGCCTCTTAGCCTTGCAGCTTCTGAAAGTCTATGGTCCCACGGAAGCAGGACTGAGAAGGGAGAGTCCACCGGGGGCAGGGGCAGGAACACAGGTCAACAGGCCTCGAGGGCTATGTTTAAAGGCTGCAGGAATCCAATTCCACTCCTCACACCTACAGAGAGACACACACAAATGTGAGTTTCATGTTTAAAACAAAAATGACCTCACGGTATATGCTCCATTTTACAGCCAGTTTCTTCTCATTTAACCTATCAGCTAACACACTTCAGTCACTATCGACCCATCACAGAACTGTTTTCTCCCTGCCTGATGCTCCACTGAGTATCTAGGCATCCATTTATTCAAGTCACTCCTGCTGCTGAACACTAACGAACGCTGTTTCTGTTTTCACGCATAAGTTCAGTTTTCTCAAACTACATGCATTGAATGTATTAGAGTCTGTTAGGATCCTAACAGGGTTTGTGTGTTCTTGAAGGGAATAAGATAACCTCAAAATTCACATGTAAGAATAAATGTCCAGGGATGGCCAAGAAAACTGTGAAAAAGAAAAATGAGTTGGGACAAAGTGACAGTGGTCCCCGAAGGGGGACAAAGGGCCCAGTGGAACAGGAGAGAAGAACCTGGAATCAGGTTGCCGCACAGATAACAAGGGACTATCTGACTAAAATGGCAGTTTGGCTCAGTGCGGGAAATGGTGGGTCTTTGCCAAACGAGGCAGGCCTCATGGTTAGCGGCCTGGAGGAAAAAGCATACGACCTGCTAACATTCCAGCTGGATTAAAGACTCTCGAGTAAAAAACAGTAACACCTTTTAAGAAAACCAAATGGCCAAACTGTGAGATAAAGAGGAAACCAGCTGAGCAATGACTAAATGCATATTGGCACAAACATATCCTGGGACAAGACACAGCCTTTCAAAATGGATTAGAGCTTTGGTGGGTGTGGGGAAAAGAATGCTCAAAAAACTATGTACAATTGAATCTATTTTCTGTAAAACGGACAAAAACTCCCAATTGTGGACATGCAGAGACATATAGATGGTTTACATGAGTATTGAGAATAGAGAAGAAAATACGCAAAGGTGTGAACATGGGCTATGGGTTGGGTGGGGGTCGGGGGCCTGATACACGTGGTAGGATGGGGGGTGGGGGCGGGTCAAGCCAAACAGGAAAAGAAGATCTTGGGAGCTACACGTTGGCAAAGCATGACTTCTGCACTTCAGTGAACTAAGGGGGTACAATGAGGTGAGCCTGTGCATAAAGGAATGAAGCGTCTCAAAGTAGTGATGGTCTGGAAGACCACGTACCATTGAGGAAAGTGTGTCCAATGACAAAAGCAGGATCCTGAGGTTTACTCACATGGGCACACACGCACACCTGACTCCACTAGGGGAGCTGCTAAACTGGGGCTGTTCCCTTGTGACGGATGTGATGATGCCCTTGGCGCCCACAGGACCCCTTACCATCCTAGCCTGAGCCCCACAGCAGACAGCAGACTTTGGGGACTCAGAAGCCGCAGTGAGAATCAGTGCTGCTTTTATTAAGCTGTAACTGACGAACAATAACTTGCACATAGTGAAGTGTACGTTTTGATAAGGCTGACTTAGTACACGCCCATGAAACCATTGCCACAATCGAGAGAGTACCTATATCCACCATCCCAGAAAGTTTCCTCACAACCCCTGTAGAACCCCTGCCTCCTCCCCTGCACCCCTTCCCCGGTTCTGCTGTCCTCAGGCAACCAATGCTCTTTCTGTCACTGCTGATTAGTTTGTATTTTCTAAAGTTTTATATAAACGGCATCTGCTAGACTGGATGTTTGGCCCCCTTGAAATTCATATGCTGAAATCCTAACCTCTAAAGGGATGGTATTTTGGAGGTGGAGCCTTTGGGAGGTTGATTAGGTTACAAGGGTGGAGCCCTCATGAACGGGATTAGTGTTCCTGCTGTGTCAGGACACACACAGCAAAAAGACAGCTGTCTGTGGACCAGGCATTGGGACCTCACTAGGCACTGAATCTGCAGGTCTCTTGATCTCGGGCTTCCCAGCCTATAGGGCTGTGAGAAATGAATTTCTGTTGTTTATAAGCCATTGGCTCTACCATATTTTGTTATAGCGGCCCGAACGGACTAGGACAGAATCACACAGCATATACCCGTTTTTGTTTGGCTTCTTTCGTGAAGCATCATTACTTTGTGATTCATTCATGCTATATCAGTTCATTCCTCTTATTGCCAAGTATGGATGTGTCACAATTTATCTATTTACCTGTTGATTGTTTGTCCACCATTTATTACTGAGTGACCTTGAGTAGGTCTCTTCCCCTCTCTCAGCCTTATTTTGCTCATCTATAAAACAGGGTATCCCTGCTCTCTCTTCAACCAGGCTGTTGAGGATCTGACAAGACTTGATGTACAAATGCTCTATAAAGAGCCAAGTGGAGCTCTGCTTGGGGTGGAGGGACTAAGTGCCCCTCACCGTCCATCTCTAGGGGCCACATATCCTATCTGTTAGGAGAGCTGTGTCTGAACTGCCCCCTAAACTATCCCAACAGAATAGGGCCTGAGGCCCTGGGAGCCACTGGAGGGATCAGAGCAGGGGAATGACACGATTTGATTTACAGCTTTGCAGTTTCACTCTGGCTGCTCTGCTTTCTATAGGCTGCAGGGGGCGCAAAGGTGAAAGCAGGGAGACCAGCTGGGAAGCCATTTAGCGATCCAGGTTCCTCTTTAAGAGATATGCTGATAATGTGGACTAGTGTGGAGGCAGAGGAGAGAACTGGATTGGAAGTAGAGGAAAAGATGAATGACTGTCATCCCTTCCCACCTCCAAAACCCATCACTGGGTTCCTGAGTGAGCAACTGGGAAGTCAAAAAAGAGATGCACTGTGAGGATGAGGAAAACCAGGGTGACCAGGTTTGAGGTTCCACTTGAGGCATGGCCATCTTGGGACACACCCAAGTGAATGTGTGAATTTGTACCGGTCCAGAGATAAGGCCCCAGATGCCTTCCTCACACATGGGAAAGGGAAGTATCAGCGAGGGAGAGTGTGTGGAATGAAATCAGAGCTCAGGACTGAGCACTGAGGCCTCTTATATTTTGAGGTCAGAAAGAGGTGGAGGCAGGCAGTACAAGAATGGTTAACAGAGACGGTCTTTGAGACAAGGACTGGTGAGCATCCCCAGACACGGGAGAGGGGGAAAATGAGGGGTCTGTATGGACACAGATCAGCTTGATTCTGGTAGTCTCGATCCCAGCTGATGGGGCAAGAACTTCCTTAACCAGAAGGGTCCAACTCCTAAGAAAAGCAGGTGCACACTCTCAGGGGGGCCCCATGACGGTGAAGAAATTCAATTATTGAAGAAGTTCAATTAGAAATTTAAAATCTTCCCTCAAATAAAAGGCCCAAATGGCTTCACTGGTGAATTCTATCAAATATTTAAAAAACAATACCAATCCTTCATAAACTCTTTCAGAAATAGAGGAGCAAGAAACACTTCACTCACTATGCAAGGCCAGTATTACCGCCCAAAGATATCACAAGAAAAGGAAACTACAGAAGATAACTTTAGTGAACATGGATGCAAAAATACTTAAAATATTAGTAAACCACATACAGCAGCATAAACATAATTATATACCATGACTGAGTTGGATTTATCCCAGGAATGCAATGTTGGATCAACATCTTAAAAATCAATTAATATTATATACCATATTAACAGGTTAAAGGATAAAAACCATGTGATCATCTCAATAGATGCAGGAAAAGCATTTGATGAAATCTAATACTGATTCATGACAAAACTTCAATAAACTAAGAATAGACTAAAACCTCCTCAACTTGAAAAAGGTCACTGATGAAAACCCCACAGCTTAACATAGCTAATGCTGAAAACTGAATGCTTTCCTCCCTAAGGTTGAGAACAAGGCAAAGATGTCCATTTTTTGCCACTTCTACACAACGTTGTGCTGGTGGCTGTAGCCAGAGCAATAAGGCAGGAAAAAAGTAAAGTCATCCAGGTTAGAAAGGAAAAAGTAAAACTCTTTATTCAAAGATGACATATCATATATGTAGAAAATACCAAGGAATACACACATACACACAGATTTTTTAAAAAGATAAAAATAAATGAGTTTAGCAAGGTCTCAGGATACAAGATCAATATAAAAAAATGGTATTTCTATATACTAGCACCAAAAATCTCTAGTATATATTTATATACACTAGCACCAAAAATTAAGCAAACAATTCCATCCACAATAGCATAAAAAAAACTTAGAAACATTTTAATAAAGAAGTGCAAGACTTGTACGCTGAAAATGACAAAATATTGCTGAAAGCAAGAAAGTCTAAACAAATGACAAACATTCTGTGTTTGTGGATTGGAAGACTTTATATTGTCAGGATGGCAATTCTCCCCAAATTGATCTATAAATTCAACATGAAATCTACTAAAATCCCAGGAAGCACTTCCATACAAACAAACTGACTATAAAATAAGCTGATTATATGGGAATGCACAGTATCTAAAATAGCCAAAAGAACTTTGAAAAAGAACAAAGTTGGGGGACTCATATTATCCAATTTTAAGACTTATTTCAGAGCTGAAGAAATCAATACCATACAATCAGTGTAGTATTGGCTCATAGGCATATAAGATCCATGGAACAAAATTGAGAGTCTAGAAATAAACTGCTATTTATAGTCAACTGATTTCAACAAAGGTACCAAAGCAATTCAGTGGGGAGAGGGAGGAAGGGAAGGAGGGAGGGAGGGAGAAAGAGAGAGAGAGGCTTTATAATAAATGTGCTGTGACAAATGGATATCCATGCACAAAAAGATTAATTTTAAAAATTAACTCAAAGTGGATCATATGCCTACATTAAGAACTAAAACTATAAAACTTCTGGAATTTCTTCATGGCCTTGGGTTGAGCAAAAAGTTCTTAAAATATGACACCAAAAGCATGATCCATAAAATAAATCATTGATAAACTAAACTTCATCAAAATTCAAAATTTCTACAATTCAAAAGACACCATTATGAAAAGACAAGCCACAGACTGGGAGAATATATTTGCAAATCATAGAGCCGATAAAGGATTTCTATCCAGAATATGTAAAGAATTCTTACAACTAATTCATAGAACACGAGAGACCCAATTAGAAACTGGGCAAAATTTGGATATTTCATTAAAGATATACACATGACTAACAAGCACAGGAAAAGATGCTCAAAATAATTAGTTGTTAGAGAAACGCAAATTAAAACCATAGTGAGAAGCCACTGCACATCCACTAGAATGCCTATAACCAAAAAGAGAGAATTTCAAGAATTGGCAAGGATGTGAGGAACCCTGAACCCTTAGACGCTGCTGGTGGGAATGTAAAATGGTGCCGCTAGTTTGGAAAAGCTTATCAGTTTCTTAAAAAGTTAAACATAAGCTTACCATAGGACCCAGCAATTCTAATACCTAGGAGTCTACCAAAGAGTAATGAACATATATGTCCACAAAGACTTATACATCATAGCAGTATTATTCATAATAGCCCCCAACTGGACACAATCTAAACATCCATCATTAATGGGAAAAACAGATAAAATGTGGTATATCCATAAGGTGGAAAACTATTCAGAAACAATAAAAGAAACAAGCTACTGATACATTCTACAACATTGATGATCCTCAAAAACATTAAAGAAAGAAGCTAGACACAAAAGACCACATGTTGTATGGTCCCATTTAGACATCTGGACATCTAGAAATGTCCAGAATAGGCAAATCTAGAGACAGAAAGCAAAATAGTGGTTGCCTGAGGATGGGAGTGAGAGAGGGGATTAACAGTAGGAGGGAAAAGGGAACTTTTCGGAATGCTGCAAATATTCTAAAATGGGACGGTGGTAATGGTGGCACAACTCTCTGTACATTTGTTAAAAATCATTGACTTGCATACCTAAAATGGGTGAATCTTAAGGTATGCAAATTATAACTCAGTAAAACTCTTATTAATAAATCTGATACGAAACAGAGGAAGACTAGGGAAGCATGATGAAGCATGATGAAGCACGACCCTTGAATGTGGACATACCCGGCAGTCCTCAAGTTCAAGAAACATACTTTTTGTGCCTCTTGTGTGTGCCTGGTGCTGGGTGCACAATCATGGACTGTCAAGGAGCGTGCCATCTACTGGGTAAGACGAGCAGGCAGGCCATTGCACAGAGTCAGGGCCAAGCACAGAGGAGAGGCACCAGGACCCCCAGGGATGCTTCCCTGCAGGGGTGACGTCTAAGGTGACACCCTGAAAGGGGTTTCAGGGAGGCTGAGTTGAGAGAAGTGCCAGATCACGACGGCCTGTTATGCTGTGCTACGAGAGCTTGGGTTTTTATCCTAACTGCAAACCCAGAAAAAGATAATTAAATAGGGAACTGAGCTCTATTAAAGAGAAAAACATCTCTCACGAGATGAAATTGGGAGCAGTAGGTCTGGGACAGCGTCTGTGAGAACGGTGCGATTCCCTTGTCATTTTCTGGTTGTGTAATGTTACCGTGAGCGGAAGGAACAACCAGCGGTACTTGTCTTTGTGGGGGGAAGGGCAGTGGGCTCTGCTCAGTGTGAGGGGAGGGGTCCAAAGGAAGTGGGAAGTCAAGCAGATGCGCGCGGCCAAAGCTGTCACCCACCAGCTCTTTGCTTCTGATCAAGGGGCGCAGGTTAGGTGGGAAGGGCTGTTATTTATTGCTTTGTAGGCATTTGACCTTTCTCCCACAGCAGAGCCTGCAGATTATACGGCTCCCTGTTCCAGCACAAAGGTGCCTGCTTCTATAACCTAAACATGGTTTTTTCTCTGCCTCGCTGCCTTCTCCAAAGTCCATCATGGTCCTGGGCAGCAGACCCCCACACACTGGGCATGCAGGCTGGATGATCACCCGCTTCCAAGGTCAAAGACACGGCTCCCCTCAGGTGAACTGGTCTGGGACTGTGGAGCCCTGGCCTCAAATCTTGACAATACTACCAGGCAGTCAAACCAAGTCAGTTACTCGACCCTTCTGAGGCAGTTTCTTTATGCTAAAATGAGTCCGGCTATTCCTGAGAGGACCAAGTGAAGGCCAACGGACAGCGTGTGTATGTGTGAAACCTGTGCTGGTGGGGTGTATGCGCGAGTGACATACCCTTCCAAAAACTAATAAAGTTGCCACCCGAGTACAATCATTACCCAGCGGATGAGACTGCCCATAAACTGGCTTTTGGAAAAGTGTGAATGAAGACTTTCCTAACATCCACAACCTCAGTAACCAGGGAGTCACCTCAGGAAGGCAGACCTGGAATGTGGCTGTATTTACACAAGTGAAAACGAAACGCAGGGGGTCCCGTTCTCCCTCGTTCTCCCACGGAAACTGGCCCGCACCACAGTGCCTGAGCTGTACCCCAACCCCAGGGAATCGGTCTCTGGGGAGGGGTCTGCGAATGACTCTGTGGTTTAAGAATTTCCCAGTGACTTTTATGTGCACCTGAGCAAAGCACCTCTGTCCGAGAGGATAAAAAGGAGCTGGAGGTTTGGGATCCAGGCTGTTCATAGGCCAACCACATTCCACTGGGGAGGTCTGGAGTTTTATGGCAGTGAGTGAAGAAAAGGGGAAATCCAAGAGGAGTGGGGATCTGGGCTGGAGCAAATATGCAACATGTTAATGAAATCTTTTGCATATTTCTCACCAGAACTCATTCTTATAAAATAAAATACACATCTCTCCAAAGACAGCTTTTGTTATATTTGGCTCTTCCCTTATTTTCACAGACATAGTTTTACTTTATCCAATGTATTTTTTCAGCTGACTTACAATAAAAATATGATTTACTTCTAATATGTATTTAAAAAAAATCAATCAGGAAAGGGCAAGAAGATATTAGAAGTGTACTCTTTATTTTTCTTTGGTTTCTTAACACAAAAGACATGCGTTCTATAAATAAAAGGAAATAAGATTTTCTGGGAAACAATAAATTGGGAGGGGGGGGAGGAGCAGAATTTCTACCTACTCACATTTCTGTGGCCAAGTCAAAAGGCTGGTCTTCAGCTCCCATCTGGCTTTGACCTCAGATGAAACCCAGAGAGAAGGCTCTGTGTGTTACCTGAAAAGGGGAAATGCCCAAGGAGAGAAGGCCCCAGTCCTCTGCTCGGAGCCGAGCTAGACCCCAAGGCCCACTGAGCACCTGTCCTAGCTCCTTGTCACACCCTTTCACAATCTCCTTGGGCCATCGATGACTCCTCTTCTCAGGATGCTATGGGAAAGGCTCCAACACCCAAGGGCCAGACCAGCCATTTGCCAACATTCACCATCACACTGAGGAACCGACCGTGAAGGGTGTGAAATGTTGGTGTTAGCACATTTGTGCTCGGAGCCCAGATCCAAGCACTGGCTTCATCTTACTTGGAAACACTCTCAGGTGCAGCAACCTGACTTCTACACCAGGAGGCGGCAGTGGATGTAGAAAGGCCACTACAGGAGCAGCAGATCACGGGAAAATGATCTGTCACCCCCAGTGGCAGAACCTGGGCCAGCATCCTAAGGACCTGGTGAGGCCCACTCATTCAATTAGCCCACCGACTGATTCTCAGCACCTTCACAGCCCAGGCTCATCAAACTTACAAGATAGGGGCTTATTATAATAAGACGAGCACTGATACACTCCTCTCTAACCGGAAACGCAGACACCAGCCTCCTTGAGTCTACCTCTGTAGGCAAACCCAGAGGGAGTGAGGAATGCTGGAGCTCCAAGAGCCCCGGCAAAACTAGATCAGATTGTTGAGTCGTTAAAAAAAAACAACACAAAAAAACATATTTCAAGTGCTTGTAGCAGAGGCCCAACTCCTAAGTGGCAGGTAACAAAGGTATTTCTCTCTGGATACATGGCGATTGCACACACTGGTAAACCTCATGGTCCTGGGCTGGGAGACGTCTCAGGCTCCACATCGTGCCTTTCTGAGCAGGCTGCCAGGCCACCCCAGGCAGGCAGCAGTGGACAGACCACCAACCAGGTAGAGATGGGGACCCTCAGCCCCTGTCTTGCATTGAAGGAATTGTAACCTCTTTTAGTCTCTACTGGAAGCATCTTAGGACACCAGGTTTTGGCAGCAGCAGTGCACTGGTCACAGTGTCCTCCTGGTTGGGTCCGGCTGTGCTATGTCAGGTCCCATCCAGGGAGGAGGAAGAAGGGGCACAGAGCATCTTCAAGAAGTCATCTGATCAGAGGAAGAAATATAAAGCCTGTTCTTTGCAGCAGCAAGAGATTCTTCCGGCTGCTAGTTCTTCATATCACAAAGCCAGTTTTGCTTGAATGTGAAGGTCAACCTTGTTGATCAGTCAGCGGAGGGAAGCCAGATCTCTGGAATTGGCGAGTGGGTGGAGAAGCAGTGGCCTGGCAGGGGAGATGAGGTTACTGGACCAAGCCAGCCCACGGCTGGTGGAAGGACCAAGTCCCTGGTTAGGCTCTAGAGTACAAACAGTCAGTGTGCCCCAGAAGCATGATAATGAGGACAGCTATCCAAGAATGATAGATGGGCAAGTGGGAATCTGGCCAGACTTGCTGCTTCCTGCTGGTCAAATAAGGAAGGCGTGACAGTGGGGGTGAGAATCTGAATGAGAGCCATGGTGGCAGTGGGAGGTAACCACGTGGGCACTCGCAGCCTCCAGCCACGAGCTGGGAGCTCCCACCTGGAAGAGTGGCAGGAATTCAGCCAACTCACTAAGCCTACGATTAAAAAAGTCCTCTGATGATGGGTGTGAAGACAAACCTCACGAGCACCTTGCCACAGGACCAGTCGAGAGCACTGATTCCAGACACACCAGGGCTCAGAGGGAACCCCAAGTGCTGTGTGAAGCCTCAGGACCCTGGCATCCGAATGTGGGCGGATACCGCCCTTTTCATGTTAGGTGGTTTTCTACTTAAACACATGTTTCCCTTTAGTGTCTTTTTTTCACGTTATTTTCTTGCAAAAAATGTTCACTTAAAAAAAAGTTATTTTCTCTCGTTTTTTTCATGTGTTTCTTTAAAATTTCTTCAGTTTCTTTCAAGTATCTTTTTTTCCCTTTCTTCTGTTTCTCCTGAACAAGATGAAAAGGACCTCACTGGAATGCCAAAATGAGACACAGGAAAAGCTTCTGTTCGCCTTGCTGACCCAGCGACGAGGACACAACCCTCGGTGCCCCAGGACGGAAGAAGGCGGTGCTGGGGCTGCATCGTCGTTATCACAGGCAGTAAGAACACTTCAAGTGCCGTTCTCTCTCAGCTACACCCCCGTTGCCAACCGGCTTGGCCACTGCAGCCACCCCGTCATGAACTGACCAGCACATGGCTGGAGAAGAGCAGGCGAGGAGTGTCAGATGGAAGGCCTGCTGCCCGTGGGCGGCCCGGAGCTGTGGCCGGTGGGAGCTGGGCTTGGATGGAGCCTGTGTACGTGTGGACCAGCGAGGCAGTCCCATGTCACCAGCTGTGGGACCCAGAGGGGCTTCTGTCTCATGCTGTGCATCTTGATGACCTAGACCTAAGGGTCACAAGGGCAGCACAGTGAGGGAGGACTTAAGCACCTGGGAAAACTGTACCTCCGGTGAGCTCACATTTCACCCCGTCTTCTGATCCACCACCTCTCCCGGAAGGGACTGTCCCTGGAAGGAAGTGCCTATGTTTGTACCAGGTGCCTACCCCACCACGTCCCGCCCTCTGCCTTAGATGGTGAGGAGAGGGATGCAGCCCACACCGACCCCGCCCTCATGACATGCCATGGGGGCCATGAATGTCCAGCAGTCCGTCTCTGGGTCGTACATCTCCACTGAGCTCAGGTTCGACTGTCCGTCATAGCCCCCCACGGCGTAGAGGCGCCCACAGCTGGCCACCAGGGAGACGCGACTCCGGCGCGTGTGCATGGGGACAATCAGGCACCACTGGTCTGCTATGGAGCTGTACATCTCGGCGATGCTGAGGAAGCCAGAGCCATCGTAGCCCCCGCAGACAAACATCTTGCTCCCCAGGGAGGCAGCCCCATGCCGGCAACGCTTGTTCAGCATGCCAGCGGCCGGGTGCCAGGTGGCCGTGTGGTGGTTGTAGTGCTCCACCTGCAGCAGGAGAGAGGCACAGGTACAGGACAGTCAGTCAAAGCTCCGCCCACGGGGTGGCCTTGCGGGACACGGTGGCTCACATGGTGTCAGGCTCCAGCGGGAGGCCTGGGGACAGACAGCTCTGCCAGTATGTGCCCTGGTTTCCTCGGCCGCATGCCTGCTCTTGGGCTTATAGGGACAGGTGAGAGCGTGCCTAACCTGACCTCTTCTGTGTAATCTAAGGAAACAACTGAAGGCGCTGCCAAGGCCGCACTGCTGTGTAGCGACAGAGTGGGGTGACAGCGGGGTCTCCTGAAATCTGTCCAGGGTGCGTTCCATCACAGGGACTCTAGGGAGCAGCCGCTAAATGGCTGTTGGGGTTTTCTAAAGAATAAATCCAGAAGAATACAAGTGTTTGCAAAGCCACACTCCGTGTATACGAGCTTACTTTGGGCAGCACTCTCCCCAGGTCTCAAGCAGAACTAGGCAGAGTGGGGTGGGGTGGCTATACTCTACCCCGCCCCCGCCCCCCACACACTGGTCCCCATTCTCGGAAGGGTTCAGAGAACCCAGTAATGGCCTGAAACCTCACTCAGTGATGCCTCACCCACAATGGCAAGGCTGAAGGTTTTTTTTCCAGAGAATTGCCTTTCAAAATAATTCTCAAAAATGGAAGGAGTAGGTGCCCTTAGCCCAGGGGACCCCAGACTCACACTGCTGAAGATTTGTAGGCCGTCGTGGCCACCCGACACGTGTATCCTGCCCTCAAAGACTGTGACCCCAGCAGCACTGCGATTCGAGCTCATCGGTGTCACCACTGTCCACCTTTAGGAAAGAGTCAAAGTAGGAGCACAGCCATGAGACCCAGTACCCCATCCTCCCAGGATAGCCTAGAAAGGTTCGGGCACACTGTGCTGCGTCCCCGTGCGCCCGGACAATCTCCCCACCGCTTAGTGCCTCTCCCACCACCTGCTCATGGCTTTCTCTGGCTGCCACCTGTCCCTCGGCATCAGACCGGCAGCTGGTCTCTGCTCATCTCTGCCAGCATGACCCCAACGAGGCCTCTTACAGATCAGTTCCTCCCCTGCGTTCCCCATCTTGTTAATGGGACTACCTGCTACCTAGTTGCCGTACTTGTAAAACTCAGCATTTTTATGGCCTCTTTTCCCTCATCCTCAATATTCTTGTGGACACCAACTCCCCGATGGTTTACCTCCTAGTCACTGCCTGTCCCCAACCCCTGGCTCTGGGCTCTCACCTGGACCACTGCAACAGTCCCCTCACAAGTGGCCTGGCGTCAGACTGTTCCCATTTGGACTCTCCAGTGGCTCCTCACTCTGAGGCGGAGTCCAAGTTCCCAAACGCAGGCCTTGACCACTGAGTCCTTGTCTACACACCAGCTTCACCTCCTGACATGTGCGCCACCCACGCCCACTCCTAGCTCACTAAGCACTCTTGTCTCTGAGCCTCAATTCTTGCAGTCTTCCTGCCTCTGCCCCAACTGTGGAGAAGGCGAAAGCGTGCCCCACTCTGGGCCCAAGAGCTCCAGACGCAGGCCCCCCGCGCCGCGGGGATCTCAGACTGCCTGCCTGCTGCCCGATACATAATACAGTGGTTAAGTGAACGGAATGTTGCCTTAGAAGCACTCTGATGACTCGGCTCCCCTCGTGTGCTTCTATTTTGTAATATAATGTGAAAGATTCAAACGCTGAAATGAAAAATGTGGGCTAACCTTGCTAGTGTTTTCCAAAGAGTGCTCCACAAAATAATTCCACACAATGGTGACAGGTGTCACATGAAATGAGATTAAACAGGTCTCTTTCCATAGAATTTTTAGTCTTTAAAATGTTAATGACTCGTTATGGAAAGCTAGGGCTTTGGTGGTACCAACAGCAACATTTCACGAACTTCTCAGACTATGTAACTTTTTTCTTTTTTCAAATCATAGCCTATCCACTTTAGAAAGTGCCGTCATCTATTAATTATCCTCTTTTACCTGCATTTCCATTACGATGGGCTGATTTAAATAAGAGGTAGAGCATTAAATAAAAGTTTCCCAGTATCTATGCTGACTATTTGTTTTTAAAATTTATTTAATCATTCATTCATTTAACCAAAGGTTATGAAATGTCTATTATATATGCAAGGTACTATGGGGGCTACAGAGGTGGGTAAGATATGCTCTATCCTCAAGAAGTGTGATTTAAAAACTGCAGTTCTAAGGTTTGATGCTCTTTGTTTAGCAAGCTCCAGCTGCCGCAGGGGAGCCGGAGGCCTTACTTGTCTGTCTCAGGTGAGTAGGTCTCCACAGAGTTGAGAGAAGAGCTGCCATCGTAGCCCCCACAGACGTAGATCTGCCCATCCAGCACGACCGTCCCCATGGCACTGAAACAGACAGAGGTGTCATCCCAGCGGGGCCTCGAACTTCCTGGGGCAACCGTCATGCTCACTGAGCAAGAAACCTAACCACCAACTGCCTCTTTCTACACCAGACCTAAAGCCCAGGTATGTGATTAAGTCACAGTGTAACACGGAGGGAAGAAGCTGCCCTGTGGGTCCTCTTGCCTCCTAACCCCCGGCCTGGGGTTGCCTCCCCTCCCCACTCTATGTCCTTGATCTGTCTGATGTGCTCACCTTGCTGGGCTCATAGTCTAATTTACCTTTAAGGCCCTGGTCCAATTACTCACTCTCCTCCTCAAAAAGCCATCCTGGACCCCTCAGTAAGGGATCTGTTCCAACCCCACCCTTCTAGAGCAGCCTCTTTATTACAGCACTTGTCTCCTCCCACCCCGCTCCATTTCTCATTAGGCACTCATGAGGCATGCTGGCCCAGGAACTAAGTTCAGAAGGGTGAGTAAACCAAAGCTGCTGCCCACAGGTGATTACGTTCTGGCACTACGGAGCCCAGGAACTGACCTGCCACCTCTTAACATGTGGGGACCTCCTGGAAGACAGGGGTCTTCCCTCGACAATGCTTAGTGTGGTGCTTTGTACATTACAGGCTCCCAACATAAGTTTGTTGTGTCACCCTGATTTTCTCATTCAATTTGCTATAAAGTTTGACAAATGTCTTTTCATTACAAACACGGCCCTGCATGGCCCTAATTTGTCTCAGTGGGTGATGTAACTGCTCCTGTTTGTCGTGCACGTACCACACGTTCAAGTACTCTATGCTCGCCATTTTCCATCCTCACCACACCCTGTGAGGAGGTATCACCTTCCGGGCTCCCTTCTCTGACTGCCCGGAGAGAAGCAGGCCTCAGATTTAAATGAGACAAGCCTGACTCCCGTGCTGTTCACCATGCCAAGCTCTCCTAATACAAAGACCCAGGGATCTGGTGTAATCATAGTCTTCTGCTCTGCACAAAGCCTCATGAGAAGTTAAAACACCAATGCCAAGCTGCCCGATTGTCTGTTTTCAAACCTAATGCTGGAGAAGATTAAAAATGAAACTGGGTGTCTAACAAACAGGAAAATAAAATATACCAAGCTTTCTGCCACCTTTCAAATGTACGTAGCAAATCAAACTGATCCAAGCAATGTCCTTTTGAGGGACATGGTAACAGACCTCCTGAACAAGCCTGAAAGAGGAAAAGGACTTGCCTCAGGCGAGGACTGTGGGAAGATCACAAACTAGACAGGTCACCATCCTTCTAGAAGTGGACACAAGTAACAACACAGGAGTGCGACAAAAATATGAGAAAGAATTAGGAGGTGCCACAAAACTACGTGAGATTAACTATGAACTAAGAGCGGGGAGATAAGGAGGAAGGCTGATCAGTGTGGACTGGAAACGTCCGTCAGAGAAGGCTCCATGGAAGCAGCCTGGAAGGCTGGAGAGGGAAGGAATGACGGCAGAGGAGCTTGTCACCAACTGGCAGGACAGAGGGCTGTGTGGGATGGCGGGAGAAGTGACTGAGAACATTTTAAGGCAGCCTGTAATTTAAGGGGATGGAATAGAGCTACTAATAACAGGGCATTAACCACAGTGAGGGAAATGAACCCCCAGAGGACTCTCCTCCTGACAACGCTCCAAACCCCGTGACATCAAAGCTAGGAAGTGGCCCACAGTGGACATACAAGGAAGAACAACTGATTGCAGTCAAAGCAGAAAAGGCCCTCAGCGTTCGGGGAGATGGAGCAATGAGTCATTCGAGGCCACAGAGAACTGCCAAGTATCGAAGGAGCAGGAAGGGGAAGCCCCGAGGCGGTGACGGTGGGAGAAAGAACCACGAGAGCATTAGCTCACCGCACAGGGAGCAGGTCTTTATAGACATACTTTTTTCTTCCAAAACAAACGTACTTTGACCCTCTGTGAATCTGGTCTTCTTGGTACAAAGGCAGACTCCTCCTGGCTCAACGCCACATACTAACACTGATGAAAGTGGAACATGTATATCGTGGCCGTGACACTTTCAGGTGGCAAAGGACTCCCACACTGACTACTTTGTGTCACCACACGTGCAGTCACTTGATTTTTTTTTGTGTGGTCCCATGACCTTACCGGTGGAGAACCCACGGCATGACCAGACAAAGTGGCCTGTGAGGCAATACTTAGACCACAGAATTATGAACTGGAAGGCCCTTAGGGAGCCGCTGGTCCAGTGGTTTTCAAGCCACCCCTTTCAAAAAAAAATTCATGCAACTTTCCCCCTAAAGTTGGGCATATGTTTTGGAAGCTCAATATGCAAAAGGCACACGTGGATCTGTTTTGGTTAAGTGGGTGGGGGGTCTTGGACTGCTTTCCTCTCCTGTCAGTCCTGGAGAGAAACATCGGGGTGCCATGTGAAGCCACCGATCTGGTGTGGCCTCTCAGAGGGCAGGAGAATGGAAGAACCGGTCCAGCTCCCCCTCCCACTCCAAAGCGCCCACTGCCCAACTATGGAAATACGTCACACGCGTGTGATGGAAGATGCCGCGTGAGAAGGCTGAATGAGGGCACTCTCGGATGTCCTCTCATCCCACTTCTTATTCAGGAAATGTGAGCAAGCAAGCGATGGGGGAACAAGTAGCTGGAATGTGTTGAGAGACATGTCAACTCGGTCCACCTCACCAACAGCTGCGAGCTCGTGCCTGGGGGGACATGTGGCGGCCCTGACGTGATCACTGCTATGAGTCACATGCTCCCCGGGTAACGGAAGCATGTGCCTGGCAGGAATCTCGGGAAAGAAAGCATAAAGAATAACACCTTCATTTCCTCTTATCACTTGTAAAGTTAAATCCTCCTCCTGTGTGTTTCCACTTTAATCCCACCTCTTCCCTGAAATCTTCCAGACGTTCCATCCAGCTTCTCTCCCTCATCGAATCTTCCATAATACACATTCCCAGGCCTTATCTGGCACTTAAATAACAACACAACTTCCACATGTCCACGTCTCCCCAAGTTCTCAAAGGACAAGGCAGGCATTTTAACTTTTAAGCAGATGGGGAGGTACTGGCAGGGGTCGGTCTGGCTGCAGGAAACCGCCAGGACGGAACTTATGTCTGACTGTATCACGTGCCCTTGCTTATCCGGCCTGGTGCTCCCCAGATGCTCAGTGTGTAGCTCGGGCTGCACAGGTGGCTTCCAGAATACCTTCTCTTGCTATTCATGCTCCCCGCTCTGGTCCATGTGTCCGTCTCCGGGTTGTACACCTCCACAGTGCTCAGCCGCAGCTGGCCGTCATATCCCCCGATGGCATAGAGGAGCCCGTTCACCACGGCCACACCAACGCGGCTGCGGGCTGTCGTCATGGGATGGCACTTCTCCCAGCGATTGGCGACAGGGTCAAACACTTCCACCACGTTCAGGGAATCACCTGCATAAAAATTTGCTACTCAAATTAAAACACATGAGACCACTCGCTTAGATCACACTGGTGGGTGCTGATTATATGGAACGTTTAACTTGATTCTATCAGCTCTTCCCACAGGATTTCTCAAGCCGGAAGGGCCCACTAAGAAGTTTCAGCCACGATAACCTCAAACCTAATTCTTTAAGGAAAATCAGAATCAGACGGGAGGCATTTGCTTTCCAGAGAGGGAAGTTTTAAGTTGCGATGAGGCACTCCACCTGCCTAAAACTAACAATGAAGGCAGAAGGATACACTATTTCCCCAATGCAGGAGGCGTGCCGGAGGGAAGGGCGTGGGCCCCAATGCCCACTTCCACTTGCTCGCCCATGGCCCTGGGCAACTTGCTTTGTATCTCCACCTTCTGTTCTCACATGTGAAAAGAAGATAATCTCTCTGGTGGAGCTGCCGTGTGGGTTAAATCCCCTAGCATAGTTCTGGAAGAGACTAAGTGCTTGATGAGCAGTAGTCATAGCAGCAACGAATGGTAATTCCAACCCGACCTTTTCATTAGGTTTTTGTGAGAATCAAATAAAAGACTTCCCCTCCCTGTTTTATTCTGCTCTGGGGCACTTTAGCACCCGTCACACGACAGCGTTTACTAGTTGTGGACTTGTCTTTTCCAGGTCATACGATCAACGAGTGGCAGAGACTAGTATCCACCTCCCATTAACTTTCAATTAAAAATAAAATTGCCCAGGACTGCCCACCACTGCCCCACCTCCCACAAGCCTGGACTGGCTGTGAAAGGCTTGTCCTCCACATTGAAGATGACATTCCCTGTGCCAATGTACTGCCGGGATTCAGGTGCCCATGTTGCCCTCTCTACTGAATCTCTACTGCCCTACAATGGTGCCTAGGGTGAGAAAAAGGGACGGGAGCCCCACGGAGCTTTCCTGAAACCTTGACTGTATGATGAGAGCTGCCAGTAGCACATGGACTGTAAAGCATGTGTGTGTATCACAGGAGCTAAGAGCAAAGGGTATTTTTGATAGTGACAGACCCTGTGTATGTGGAGAACCGTCCTTCTACAGTGATGTTCTCGTAGTCCAGCGGTTCTCAACCTGTGGGTCGCGACCCCTTTGGGGGTTGAACGAC
>NW_017731368.1:2926912-2931143 GCF_001890085.2 Hipposideros armiger
CAGCGGTTCTCAACCTGTGGGTCGCGACCCCTTTGGGGGTCGAACGACCTTTTCACAGGGGTCGTCTAAGACCATCGGAAAACAAAAAGATATTTACATTACGATTCATAACAGTAGCAAAATTACAGTTATAGAGTAGCAACAAAAATAATTTGATGGTTGGGGGGTCACCACAACATGAGGAACTAACTGTATTAAGGGGTCGCGGCATTAGGAAGGTTGAGAACCACTGTCGTAGTCTAACCCCAGGAATCACATGACCGAATGTGATACGCCTGGTAACAGAACTGGGTCTCTGACTATATCCTCTCCAGGGCGGAGCCAATTCCACAGCCAATGTGATATGAGTGCTGGCTCAGGAACCAGAACCCAAGTTCTATTGGGTTGTCGGAAAAGTCATGATGTATTTTTTCTATGTTTTTCATTGCAAAAATGTGTTAGGATTTTTCCAACAACCCAACAGTTCTTGCTCTGTCAAAAGCAACGTGTGTGAACATGGTGGAAGTTCTCTGGGCCTCAATTTCCCCATCTGTAAGGTAAGGGGAACAGGCCTCAAGGATTTCTAAAGGCCTCTTTAGCTCCGATGTTCTAACTCAGTGGTCTTAATACCGATACGCTGTAACTGTGGACAATTACATAATATCAAGGTGGGCACAGGGGGGTGACACATGAGGAGAGGAACCGGAGGGCCAGGGTAGGTTGTTTGGTGCTTCCTGGTCCACAGAATCCAAGACAGCTCTGCAAAGGGGGAGTTGCAAGATACCTGCTGAGTTCAGGCCGCCCACGGCATAGATAAGCCCAGCGATGGACGTGCAGCAGCGAGGCCGAATTCTGAAAGGCGGCAGGTGGGGCCGGCGCTCTGGCATGAGGTGATAGTCCTTTGCTTCGTCTACCAGGTCCCTGGAGCAAGGTACAAGATGCTGGGACAGAAGGCAACCTCCCTATGTGATCCCCATTTGCAGTTTCAAGCCTGGCTCCCCCACCTCCAACTGCAGGGGAACTGGGAAGAGAAGTCTTCTGGAAGGTTTGGTCTCAAAGAACCCAGGTGAATCCAGGAGAAACCAGACACAGCTACTGAGACCTGCTCCAAACTGCAGGGGTGAGATGAGGTGAGCCCACCTCAGCTACTGTAACCAGAGTATCTTCTAACTCTGCCAGGTAGGCACACACCTACCCGGCAGGAGAAAAACAGGTGGCAGCTGAAACAGCTGGCTTTGGAGAGGTTCGGCAAGCAGCCTGTACCCTGTCCCTTCGTAGGCCCAGCTCTTCCTTTCTGTCTCAATGGCTCACACCCTGCAGTTAACCATCTCTCACCTGGACTGAGGCAACAGAAGCTAACTACTCCTGACAGGTTTCCCTGCCTCCAGCCACACCCACCATCCCACCGTCTACACTGCTGTCCAAGCTGTCTTTCTAAGAACCTTTGATGGCTATCCATCGCCTAAAGAATGAAGTTCAAACTCAACAGCACCCTTGTGACTGCTTGTCACAGGGTCCCAGCTAATCTGCAAGCACACCTCCACCCCTACCTGACACACACCTTTATTCTGTTTGCACCTAACCACTGACTTCCCCCTGAACCAGCTGTGACTATGACCAGCAATTTGGAGGAGGGCAAATGCTTTTCTTTGCTGCTCTACTTTTATGTCCTCCTGGGGGCTTCCATTTCTGAGCAGCCTGGGCAGCCCTGCTGTGCCATGTCAGTGATGTACTCTGGGTAAAAGTTTCATGTGCTGGTAAATGTGTCCCCCGCGTCCCGCCTTGTCCATCACTGCAGATGCAGGCCCAAACCTACCTGAGGCCAGTGCACTGACTAATGCTGACTGAAGAGGGAGAGGAGACCCAGGGGGTCCCCACCAGGTCAGCTGCTGGTGTGGACAGGGTCGGGGCAGGCAGTATAGATGCATGTAGGTTCATAAATAGCTCAATGGGTGGAGATGCTAGAAAACCCTCAGATAACTTAGGGGAGGAAGCCCCTTCTGCCATGATGCTCCCACACGGCACATTTCTCTGCTCGAGGTGTAACACTTGGGCTCTTCCCGGTTGTAGACAGAAGGCAGATGGCCCTGTGTGCCATGAATTCAGAATGGCCATGCCAAACCATTCCTCTCCTGAGCTGGAGCAGAAATGGCCTCAGTGGCCAAGTCCTCGTCTCTGCCCAGACCTTCGGCAGCATCCTGTGCAGCCCACCCTTGCTCACCTGCACTTGTGGCAGCAACGCACCAGGTCATCCTGCTGCACGCGGTCTGACAGGAACTGGGGCCGGCAGAGGGGCAGGCGGATGTTGGACAGCAGCTCAGGCAGGCAGGGCTCCCTCTGCTCCCGGTCGTATCTGATCCAGGCCAGCACGGCTTCAAACACCTGCCAGGACAGAGTGTAAGTGCTGGAGGCAGCTCCTCCCAGCCACAGGCCACGCCCCTGAACCCCCCACCTCAAGCCTTCACTCCCTCTACTGAGGCAGTCCCTGGGCCATTCAATCTCTCCTACTTGTCTCCTGAATCCACTGTTTTCTGTCCACTTCCCCAGCTACCCTATTCGGTCCAGTCTCTTGAAATGCAAGCCTGGGTTACTGTAACAGTTCCTGGCTTTCATTTTGACTTCCTCAAGAAAGCTGTCCTTTTTGCACTGCAGCGAAGCACCTGCGTGCCTCCCTTCCCGCTCAGCCTGCGCCCTACTCCTAAACTCCCTCCACCACCCTCTACTCTAGCCAGGCTGGTTCCCCTGGTCACACCTAGAACTTTCCCTCGTCTCTTCCTCTTCATCTAAACCCACTCCCCTTTCTCTAAGCTCTGGCTTAAGGTCCATGTTCTCCAAGGAGCCTTCCCTAATGGCTCTAGCCACCAGGATATCTCTCTCTAAAACCCTCCAGCCCTCATAGATGCATCCCTCCAATAAAATGTGAGCTACCCAGGTCTTGTTATTAGTGCATGAGCTAGGGACAGACTCCTAGCTCCTGGGATGAGCTGAGCTCTGCCTCCCCTTTTCTACTGCTTGCTAATATCCAGGGCGAGGGCTCCTCGGACATTAAGGAAATGGGCTGAGTTGGGACTGACATCCTAACACCTTGTCTCTGAGGCCTGGGCTGCTCCCGCTGAAGCACAGTTCCGGATAAGCCAGGACTCTTTTTTTTTTTTTTTTGTATCTTAATTAAGTTTTTTATTTTTATTGTTAGTTTAAAGTGTACAGAACAATGCAATAGTTATCCTTTTCACCCTTCACATAGAAACAACCCCCTCCCCCATCTACTGCCCTCCCACCCCCGATGTCATGCTTATCTATTACAATTCCATGGACTCTATTCCCACAGGCTACTCTTAATTTCAACTACCCAGAGCTGCTCGGACATGGACTTTCACTAGATTTCCCAACTGAGCAAGCGGGACTTGCCACAGTTGTGCTCCCGGTGCCTGCAGGGCCAGGTCCAAATCAGCACCCCCACATTTTATGTCCCCCATTGTTGAGCCCTCACCACCCTCTGCTCAAAGTAACATTTGTTCACCATTCTCTAAAGACAACTTGCACCACACTTTTGTTGAATAGAAGGGATTGCCCTTCGTTCTTCTCTGGCTACCAACACCCTACACTCTCATTTAAGCTTTTTGTGACCACCCCAAGAAGGCAAGTTCTTTGTCCTCAGAGGACCCTATAATCACTCACACCTCATTTTGCCAATGGCCGCACCTCTTCCAGGATTTTAAGTACACCAGTGCCTGATCGTTGCCGTCCAGCTTAGTCGCTGATGCCAATCAGCCTTTGGCATGGCTCCCCCGCCCCAGCCTCCCTCTCAGGCCCCCCTCCTGCCACTTTCCTCACCTCTCTCTCATCTAGCATGGGCGCCATGTACTATGCAGGTGCCCTCAGTTCCCATCCTATGTGCTTATCTCTCTTTTTTAAAAAATATTTTTATTGGGGAATTGGAGGGATGGGAACAGTGGTGGGGAATTGAGGGAAGGGGAACAGACAAGTTGCTGTCATTTTGTTCTTCAGTCTAGTTGTGGAGGACGTTGCTTCAGTGTCCCAAGTTGGCACTATCATTGCGCTCTTCCCGGGTGAGGCAGATCAGTCGCCGGCTTCTGGACCACCGCTCACTGCCGCTGCTAGCCACTCACGCTGGCTGCTGGCTACTCACTGTAGCCCATGGCCCGCTCACGCTGGCTGCTGGCTACACACGGTAGCCCATGGCAACCCACTGCAGCAGGGGCTGCAGCCTACGCCGTCGCCGGCGACTCAC
>NW_017731368.1:2932138-3019108 GCF_001890085.2 Hipposideros armiger
TGCCATGGGCTACCGTGTGTAGCCAGCAGCCAGTGTGAGCGGCCAGCAGCCGCAGTGAGCGGCCATCCAGAAGCCGGCGACTGATCTGCCTCACCCAGGAAGAGCGCAATGATGGTGCCAACTTCGACCAGTGAAGCAACATCCTCCACAACTAGACTGAAGAACAAAATGACAGCAACTTATCTGTTCCCCTTCCCCCAATCCCCCAATGCTGTTCCCATCCCCCAATTCCCCAATAAAAAAAAATCTTAAAAAAAAAAAAGCAAATGACTGTTTCAAAAAGTTATCTATGCTTATTTCCAGTTCACAGCAGCATGATTTCTAATCATAAATATTGGCAATTACCCAAACATCCAAGAATAACAAGCAGGGTTGATTAAATCAATGGAATAGTATTTAGACACTAAGACGTATAAAAAGTTTTCATGAAAAATGCACGATATAATAAAACAAATCCATAACAAACAACAGCTTCACACACATCATAGTCTTCATTTTATATAAAAGTAATAACAGGAAGCAGAGAGCAGCACCCGTCACCCGCAGACGACCGCTGTG
Source organism: Hipposideros armiger (assembly GCF_001890085.2). Taxonomy (NCBI): domain Eukaryota; kingdom Metazoa; phylum Chordata; class Mammalia; order Chiroptera; family Hipposideridae; genus Hipposideros; species Hipposideros armiger. Next base: position 2,932,697 of record NW_017731368.1, read on the forward strand.
CCCTACAGACCTGCTCCTCGGACCTGACATTCAGCTCATCCCGGGACACCAGCTCCAGCACGTCCTCCAAGGGCAAGGCCAGGAATTCTTCCGCCATGGACACCTCCACAAAGTGCTGGTGGATGAAGCTATTGGCCGCGTCGTACAGCACAGCGCACATCATTGTCTCAGCAAACTGGCGGACACCCAGGCAGTTTTTTGGGTGAAGCCTTTTGGTGTAAGAGAAGACAAAAAGAAAAAACTTAGAGGAAGAAAGAACAGTATCTTCGATCATTCTCAGGTCGTTCTGGGTAAAGCCAGGAATAAAAAACATCCAATTTGTCCTCAACTTTGGAAACTCCCAGTGTCACATCAGACGCCTCTCTGGGAATCAACTTATAAAGGTATAAAATGAAGACAGGTTCTGCTCAGGGGTTCTTGTCTCTGAGGCCTGGTGTCCTGTGCATCTAGGTGGAAGGTGCTCTCCGTTAAGTCCCATGGTGCAGCTCTCAGAGGAGAGAAGAACAGAACATGTACTGGAAAGCCTGCTTGCTTTCCTTTGGCTATTGCCATTCTTGGTTGAGTGTCCACCTCTGGTCACCAGGGAGGCAGTGAAGTTGTAGAATGAGAGTTTCAACCACGAGGAGAGATGACTTCTCTAACATCGGGACCCTTACACTTTTTTCTATTTTTAAACAGAAAGAGGCTCTGTGGGTCTAATTGTTCAGACACCCAGAACGAACAGCCAGGCAGCTGTCGCTTATTTCGCACCATCAGTGAGTTAAGTGCTTTGTCAGGCCTTTCACAGATATTCTGCAGAATCTTTTCAACAACATTGCACAGTAATTACTCTCATTTTTAGACGGAAAACTGAGGCCAGAGAAACTAAGAAGGGTACATCACTGGGGCATGAAGAAACTGTCCTGGTCTAAAAAGCACTTTCTAAACATCTTTTAGGTGACAGAATTTGTGACAGAGCCTGGGTCCAGGGCTGACAGTGATGGCCTCCAAAGCCCCTAGGTGGAGCTGCTGCTGTCCCCTTGTGAGAGTGGCCTACGTCATCCTTTCCAGGGTGCCTGCTTCATCATTCTCCAATTTCTGTGGGAACACAGATGAACCAAGTCCAGTCTGTCCTTAAGCTGACAAACCAGTAGGGAAGACAGTGTGTGCCTCCAGCATCCCAGGGCAGGGTGGAGAGGCTGGGGCAGCACTCTCACTATGTGGTCTCCATCTGCAGCAGCTGGAACAGGATTGTCTACCTCACGATGACACACTCACCCCGCACCCAGCAGAGCGCACCCTGCATGTGAGGCAGCACTCCCACGGTTACTAAGACCAGCTGCACACACGGCAGTGCTCAGTGTTTCCCAAGGGCACCACACGAGCAGGACGTGCACAGCAGGCTGGGTCCACAGAGCCGCTAAGGGAACTGGACTGGCAGAGCCAGAATAGGAGGGAGAGGGGGCTCTAAGAGGGGACGAGGTTCAGAAGGGCAGTGAGGTGGGAGGAAAGCCGTTCTTCAGGCCGGGCACCTGCTGATCAGAACACTCAGGTGGAGAGCAGGCCTTGGGGAGCAGCAGACAATGGGCGCCCGCCGGTCTGGCTTCTCCCTCCTGTGTGTACCCCAGCACTGACCCTCACCCTGAAGCCTCCAGTGGTTCAAAGGCAGCCTTGGCTTTATGGCTCCACTAAGAGCTCTGCCTAGTGAGGGGGAGGAAGAGCCTTCTCATCTGCTCAGTCATCAAAAGGTCATTGCCAAGTGCTGGGCACAGGCAGGGGTATAATCCATGGTCTTCACCCTAAAAGAGCAATGATGACCCCTCCCAGGGGACTGGGGGACAGAGAATTCCAGGAGGTACAATTTGGGCGGGTTCTTAAGGAACTGAAGGGAAAACAAAGATCATGAAATTCGTGGAGAAGGAAGGCTCTAAACAAAGATGGAGATGTCTGTGGAACAGTTCAGAGCACTGAATAAATCCGTTTGTAAATGAGCAGCTGGTCAGGTTGGAGACGGAGGACCAGAGAAGTGGTACAAGTCTGGCCAAGGGAGAGGCAGGCAGGGCTTCATACATCACGTCCCTCAAAGGTGCAACCCGAAGAACTGGGTACTGCTTGATTCTGATTTCAAGGAAGGTCATTTCTGCAGCGTAACCATCCCCGCTCACTCCCTTTGTAAAATTCTATGTGCCCCAAAGGCTCAGCACCTTGGCCGGGCTTCCAGCAATGAAATGGTCCCACTCCCCTCCCAGGCCAGGCTCACCCACCACCTCACCGTTCTCGGAGGAACGTGCAGCAGGCGTCTTTGATGCTCTGCAGCTGCAGGAAGCTCGCCCCCATCAGCAGTGACTGCACATTTTGCTGGTCGATGGCAAGGTGGCCGTTGTAGGCAAAGTTGATCAGAGCCTCCAGGGCGCTGGAGGAAAGAGGAAAAAGGAAAGCTGCTCTTCAGAGTTGGGTCCTGGCCCCAGGAGACTCAGGCCCTAAGTGAGCTGACATTACCGCCTGGGGAACGAATGAGCCCCGCCCTAAAGCCCACTGAGCCCATGCCCTTTGAGAATCTATCTGAATGGAATAATTACTTCACCATAGCCAGACTCATTCTCCTTCTTGTTTTATTGCCCAAATAATTTTATAATAGAAAATTCTAAAAAGAGAAAGCAATTACCCACAATCTCACTACTGAACAAGTCAACGGCGGCCATTTCTCCAGGCTCCTTTTCAGTCCTTATTTTCCCGCATGCATAAGTTGTTTGGATATGATCATGTAATACTTCTGAGGACCTCTCGCATGTTGCTGAACTGCCTTTATGTTTATCATTTTTAGTGGTTGCCATATAATATTTCAGTATGTAAATATGCTATAATTTATTTCCTTTGTTGGCAGGCATAATAACTATTACCATCTTACTGCCATTATAAGTAATGTTTATAATTATTATTTCTTTGGGATAAATTTCCAGAATGAGATTTCCAACATTTTTTTCCTCCCTTCCAATTCACACTGAGCACGAAATGCAAATTCTGTCTTTCTGGCTGTACGTGGTCTGGCCCCTCTCCATCTCTCTGACCTCATCACCTTCCATTCCGTCCCCCCTCACTCTATTCCAACATGCTGAACACGCTCTCACCTCAGGGCCTTTGCACTGGCTGCTCCCTCTGTTTGGAGGGCTCGTCCCCCAGATGGCTCACTCCCTCACTTCAATTAAGGTCTCGGCTCAAATGCCACCTCATCAGAGGCCTTCCCTGATCACCCTGAAATAGCACAGACCCCCATCATCATTTGCTAGCCTTTACTCTGCTTTACTTTTCTGATAGCACTTTCACTTCCCAGCCATATCATATGTGTATATTCGTTGCCAGATCCCCGCTATTAGAAAGTTGGCACAACGGAGGTACTCTGTTTTCTCAATGCTATACCTCAGTGCCTGCATCAGCACACGTCACAGGTGCTCAGTCTACTTCTGTTAAAGAGGCACCTGGATTGTGCGTGGTGATTAGCACAGCTCCTTCAGATATAGGCCTCAGAGAAGAGAGTGTACAACTGCCCTCGGAAACCCACTTCTGCATCTTTCCTTAGTACCACCTGGCCTGAGCCGCCTGCCTTGCAGTGGGTATACTCTGTGTACTGGGGCAGATCACCTTCAGCCATCCAGGGCGTACAACAGTTTCCTAGCTCCTTTCCCTGGTTTTCACCATTGTGAGATTAAGAAGTTAGGTAACAAATGACAGGTTCCTGGCTAGTGTATTAGTCACGGGTTTGATTAGTGTCTCTCCCCCCACGAGTCACTTGTGTGTCTGGTCTGCTGCTGCATTCCCAGGCCCCAGAACAATGCCAGGCACATAGTAGGTATGCAGGGGACCCCCAGATACAGCCTAGGCCATACATATGCAGTCTCTGTTCACAGACTTGCAGCACAATATTTTAAGTCACATAAACAGCGCTTTTTCCTTTTAAGGCACAAAAAGTCTTGTTTACGAATTATGTTTACATAAGTTTTCAGACAGAAATCAGGAAAGTATTTCCATGAAGAGGGTGTAGTAGTAAGTGACTCTAGATGTTAAGGGCAGCATTAAGTGCTTAAATTATGTGATTTCAGGGGTCTGGTACTGCCTCCTGCCCCTAAAATTACTCTAGGGCAGAATTTCTCAATCTTGGCACTACTGACATTTGGGGCCAATATTATTCTTTGCTATGGAGCGTGGGCTGTCTTGGATGAAAGACGTTTAGACGGGATAACCTGTGAGCTTGAACTCCTTGGGCTTCAACAGTCTCATCTATCAAATAACCATGATGTCTGCTACCTTCTAGAACTGCACTGCCCTATGTAGTAGCCATTAGCCACGCATGGCTATTTAAAATTATATTTAAATTAATTAAAATTAGACACAATTTAGAACTCATTTCCTCAGTCCCATTAGTCACATTTCAAGTGCTCATAGCTACATTTGGCTAGCAGTCACCATTCTGGAAAGTACCAAGAATATTTCCATCACTGCAAAAAGTTCTGATGAGAAGGGTAATGAATGAAGACACTTATTTGAAAAACTATTCTTCAGTTAAAACAGCTAGCACAGAAAAATGCAAAGAACTATATACCACCACCTTTGTACCCATCCTAGCTAAAAAAAAAAAAAAAAAAAAAGTCTTTTGGACTTAGTTCCTGCTCACTGTGTGCTCTAGTACAGCAAAAACCCATCAAAACTCTCCTCATTTTAACCCTATCTCAGGCCACCAGCTGAGGTGCTAACTTGTTTATACAAATCACATACTATGTGCATGGAACATGCTAGTTACAGATACTGTATCCTGCTGCAGGCCCCAAATGGCAGGAGGCACAAGGCTGACGCTGCTCCTAGAGGTCGCCTGTGACATCCAACGGACGTGTTTGGTACCTCGGGTCCATCCCTTGCATGACAATTTCATCCTGCTTGCACTCCATCATGTCGTTTGTGAACATCGCGTGGAAGTACGGGATGGAGGCCGCTAAGACGATCCGGTGAGCACTGAATTTGTGGTCCCCAATCTGTGGGCAAAGTGAAACACAAACACAGATACTGAGGAACGCAGATACAAAGACCCAATCTGCCTCTTCCGCAGCTTAACACTCTGCCCATGTTCCCAATGGTGCTGGGGGCATCCCATGACATGACAGCAGAGGCTTATCATGCAGACCCTCAAGTACCTTAAATTCAATGTACTCAGTTACAGTAAAGAATGCAAACAACACATTTTAATGAGGTATTAAAATGGTTAAAAATGTAAGCCTGAATGTTTCGACTGGTAGTTTTTACTTATATGGCAGTCTTCACTGCACCCCTCCCAACTTCCACACCAACTCAAAGACCTGATTTCTCTAACAATTTATCCTAATCCCAGTTGGATTAGAAGGCAGATGAAACAGACAAGCTGGTCAAGAACCCTGGAGCTCCTAACAGTAGGTTCCTCAAGAAGAGTTAACATATAGTGACAGGAAAGGAGGAAAAACAAGACCAAATTTGAATAAGGGGTGCACGTGGGGATTAAGGGCAGAGCAGGCACCGTGGGCACAAATGTTGGGGGGGGGGGCGGGGAGAGGTCCCTGGGTAACAACTGGGCTGTGGTAGATCACAAGGAGCCCAGAGTTCCTCTTAGGAAAACGTCCCTGGCAGCAGCCAGCTGGAGGCTGCTGCTGTGAACCGGATGGCGCTGTGTGTGGCCCTCGGTGCGCAGGCACGCAGCTCTCACAAGGACAGGGGCGAACTCTCCAGCTTGTGTCAACCCCTCGCCAACACATCGTTAGCCCGGGGAGTTCTATCAAGTGCTGCTTTCCAACTACCTGCCAAAAGGATATTCCCTTCATAAGCTTTGCCATTTATAGCTCCAAGCCGCATAAACATTACCACTTAAGAACTTTCCACTCTTCGGAAAGAGCAAAGCAGGCTTTTGTGTTTCCTTCATCCAAGTTCCACATTAGTGAGAGGCCAGAGCCTCTCACTAACTGATGCTCGTCTTTGTGTCACATCTATGACAGGATTCTAGCTCAGGATTCAGGCTCTAGCACTACGTCCTCTTTTTCACTGAACTTCAGGTTTGTTATCTGTGAACTATCCTTCAAGATCACACACACAATCTTCTGAATACCAAGGGATCCTTGTTAGAATCAGATTCTCTGAGTTCCTCATACAAGCCACGTGTTTCTCCACTACTAGTGTCAGGGACATTAAATGGCTGTGTGCACTGGTGGTTTTTCATAACTTAAAAAATACATACAAATATTTCTTAACGTTGTTCCACAAGGCTTAGAATGAAAACCAGCAATTTCTGGTTCCGTTTCCTGTTTCCAGGGGCAACCTCTTTCTTCTGGTATTTATTTCCCCTTTTCTAAGTCACGTGCCTATACCATCACGTCCTGAATTTTCAATTTTAGCCATTAGTTGTGGTAGTCAGTCTCCAAATAGCCCCAAATGATCCCTGCCTCCTGGTATTCACACCCTTGTTCAGTCCCTCCCACAGTATCTCAGGGTTGGTCTGTGTGATTGATAGAATAGCCAGAGTGATGACTGTAAGTCACATTAAAGGCTAGGTCATAAAAGGTACTGCAAATTCCTCTGTCTCTTCTGGATCACTTGCTCTTGGGGAAGCCAGATAACAACACACCCTGAGGGAGTCCCAAAGAGACCGCAGAGCCCCAGTCAAGCCGCCAGATGACCACAGCCCCAGGTCTGCACCCTCATGAGAGGTCTCTAAGCTGCTTCTCAATTCCTGACCCACAGAAACTGAGATAAGATATAAACATTTGTTATTTTAAGTCACTAAGTTTTGGGGTAATTTGTTATGCAGCAAAAGATAACTATTACGTTACCTATTTAATTCTTAGGATGGAAGGTTAGGATTTTGTTCTGACATTCTCTTCACATACTACTCCACTTACTGTCTCCATCTTTCAATATAATATAATTCTGGCTAAATCAGTATTAAGAGTTACATTATTAGGTCTATATGAATTTTATTTGTAGCTAAGCCATGATGTATACTATGATTACATTTCCTGTTTTGTATAATTTCTACTTTCCCTGGAGGTAATAAAAAAAAAGTGTAAAACTCCTTATAATATGTTCAATCAGGTATGCTTATCAGTTGGCTCTTGTTTACTCTTGAGACATCTCTGCGGGAACTCTGTCCTTCTGGGAATTCCTTTCACCCCACCTACACTGGAACCCCCGTTTCCTGGACCCCATTTAATCCTCTTCCTGATTTATTCCCTTGTCCTTGTGGACAGTGTCTGCTAGTAGAGCTTCCTAAGAAAGGGTGTACTACAAACTGTTTTTACTCTCAGCACTTCTGAAACAAATGTGTGGGTTTCTTTCCTCACACAAGCTAATCCTCCAGCTCTCCAGGCACCAACTGGTGTCCTACAATTTAGTTCAATCTGACACTACCTACCCAGTGTTACTGTAGAGCCACAGGTTAAGGGCTCAGTCCCATAAGAATGCCCCTGCTTCAGATACCATTTGCAAGTCTGGGCCACACATACTTCTGACCATATTGGCTATAGAGTCGTGGGGGGGGGGGGGGGGGGGGGGGGGTTGATACTTGGCTGAATGATTCACAGAACTCAGGAAAAACAATTTACTTACTATCACTATTTACTATTATAAAGGATACTATAAAGCATACAAAAGAACAGCCAGATGAAGAGGTACATAGGACAAAGTTTAGAAGGGTCCTGAGCACAGGAACTTATGTCCCCATGGAACTGTGTGCCACCCTCCTGGCATGTAGATATGCTCATCAACCTAGAAGCTTGCCAAAGTCCGTTTAGGCGGTTTATGGGGGTTCCGTTATGTAGGCATGACTGGTTAAATCACTGGTCATCAGTGATTAACTCCATCTCCAGTCCCTCTCCCCTCCTCCCCAGAGGTTGAGGGGTGGGGCTGCAAGTTCCAAACCTTGAATTACATGGCTGGTTCCTCTGACAATCAGCCCCTATCCTGAAGGTATCTAGGAGCCCACAGGGTTACCGCATTAGCATAAACTCAGGTCTGATTGATTATTCCTCTCACCCTCTCTCTCAGAAAATTCCGTGGGTTTTAGAAGTTCTTGTGTCAAGAGCTAGGAACAAAACCAAACATCATAACAAAAAACGTCATCACTCCTACTGCTCAGGAAATTACAAGAGCTTTAGGAGCTCTATGCCAGTAACCAGGGACAAAGACCATTAAATACTGTTATAATGCTTATATTACAATATCACAGGGCAGGTGCACAATATGTCTGAAAATGTTTTTATTATCCTTAAACTTGGGTGATAATTTAGCTGGCTATAAAATTCTACAGTGGGAATATTTTTTTCTGTCACACTTTTTTTAAATTTTATTTATTTATTTTTTTTAAGATTTTTTTTTTAATTGGGGAATTGGGGGGATGGGAACAGTGCTGGGGAATTGGGGGAAGGGGAACAGGCAAGTTGCTGTCGTTTTGTTCTTCAATCTAGTTGTGGAGGACGTTGCTTCACTGGCCCAAGTTGGCACCATCATTGCGCTCTTCTCTGGCGAGGCAGATCAGTCGCCGGCATCTGGACGGCCGCTCACTGCGGCTGCTGGCCGCTCACGCTGGCTGCTGGCCACACACGGTAGCCCATTGCAATCCACTGCCACAGGGACTGCAGCCCACGCCGTCGCCGGCGACTCATGGCAGCCCAGCTCCAGGTTGAGCTGTTGTTCAGCATCTTAGCTGTGGAGGGCAGTGTCACTGGCCCTCACATGTGGGATCCGAACCGGGGCCCTCTGGCATCCCAAGCGAGTTCTTAACCATCGCGCCACTCGGCCGGCCCTCTGTCACACTTTTGAGGGTATTGCTCCATTGTCTTCTATGTTGTTGCTCTTGAGAAATCTAGTGCCATTTTGAATAGTAACCCTAAATATGTGACTGTTCTTTCTAGAAGCTTTTAGGACTTTCTCTTTATTCTCAGAGTTCTGACATCTTACAAGGGCTATACCCTGATGTTGATTTTCTTTCATTTTATTGTACTGTATCAGTCTACAGACATTATTTTAGTTCTAGAAATATCTCTTCATACCATTTCTTTGATAATTTCCTCTTCTCCGTTGCCTATTTTTTCTCTTCCTAAATTTCCATTAGTCAGGTGTTAGAACTTAGAATGATCCTCTATTTTTTTTTTTTTTTTACTGGTTCTCTCCTATTTTCCATCTTGAAAGAGATGGTCTAGTCCAGGAATTTTCTTGAACTTTGTCTTCCAATATTTCTGTGTTATAGCTTTTTATACTGGCTAACAGGTCTTTCTTATTTTCTGAAGGTTCCTTTTATTTAAAGAATCTTGTTCATCTTTTCTAATCTCTCTCAAACATTATAGTTAAATTTTCTTCTCCTCCTCCTCCCTGCTTTTACTGTTGCCTGAGTTCTTGTCTCTCCCATTTTTTTTTTTGGTCTTTGTCTTTTATGTTAGAGGCGTTCTTTAAATGTCTCTTGATGCTTGGCTATCTGCTCATAGTTTTAGAAGCTGTTTGAAAACTGTGTGTGGGGGGCTAGGGTTGTCAAATTATGGACTTCACATAAAGGTGATCAGGCAAGAATCTGCCATTTTATTGAGGACCCCTAGAAGTAGTATATTTAAAACTTCTTCTCTTGGGCTAATTTTATCAGAAGGCTCTTCCCATCTCTTGCAAGGGAGTGCCTGCCTGCAGATATTCAGGAAACTGGGTGAGAGAGGGAGATGGTCCTATATCATTTACTATTTAGAACTTTGTCTTAAAGCCCTTATTTTCAGTTTTGCTCCACATTCCATCCTTTTATGTTTGGTGTGCTTCTGGTTCAATATCTAAGACTATAACTCCCATCTCTTGAGAGAGTGGGGGTGGGATTGTAGGCATCTAATTGCTTTTCACACAACTTTCAACTAATCTTCCTGTTTTTGGTTTCCTCAGTTCTGGAACTATTCCAGGGTTCTGCATTACAAATCCTCTTTCTTCTTAGTTTCTTTGCCCCCTAGCAGGCACTTTCAGTTCCTCTGGCCCACTAAGTTCACCACACATGCTTCCTGGCTTCAACATCCTATTGCTCTCTCATTTGCTGAGATCTCTTCTCCCCCTTAGTGTCATTTTAATGGGATAACAGGAGGTTAAAATGTGTTTTCAATTTGCTGTGTTAAACCAATACATATTTATTTTTCATCTAGAAAGTAAAAAGAAGACAAAAGAACAAGCTGTATGTGCATAAACTGGGTGACCTGGTTTCCAAAGAAAGCTCAGCTAAAAAGAAGACAGTCCTATCTGCCTTGGGATATGCTAGCCAGACTACTCCTGAATTCTGTGTTAAGGGGAACAACAAATTTGTCTTTATCTGGAAGAGGGAGACCAACATGGGAAAGGGTTTGGAAGCTATAATACATCTTATGAGGAATAGCTAAAGAATAGTTAGTTTGAAAAAGATAATTTGGGTGGAGACACAATAATTGCCCTCAAATCCTAGAACGGTTATCACATGGAGAAGGGCAGATCTAGACAAGTTACAAGGCAGATTTTAGTTTATCTTAAAGAATAAGAGACAATCACCTAAGAATGTTTAGGGGAGTCCTTCACTAGTTCTAAAACTATTAAGGGACCTTCTAATTCTACACTATAGGGATACTACACTTCTGTGAAAATCTTTAAAAAACCCAAATATTCTTATTTGTAATCCCAGTTTTTAAAACGTTACTTAAAAAAAAAAACCCCAGATGATCATTTATTGAGTTTCTTTATACATAATTTTAGTCCCCACAGCAACTTTCCACATTAAGTAGCTACTATGACTTCTATTTTATAGGTGAGGAAACCAAGATTTAGAAGTTAAATAACTTGCCCAATAGTTAAGTAGCTATTATGTGAAAAAGAAGGAATCAAGCTTGAGCTGTTTACCAGTGGAATTTGAGAGGCACTCAGTAAATAACTCTTCTTCCCAGCTCAAGTTCTCAGCCAACTGAGAAATTTTTTAAATAAAAATTAAAAACCTAAACACATAAAATTATATAGAATTAAATACACACAAGAGAATAAAAGTAAAACTGGGAAAATCTGAATAAGAGTGGTGGGTTTCATCAATGTCAATATCCTAGCTGTGATATTTATTGTACCACAGTTCTGCAAGATACTACAACTGGGATAGGCTGGGCGAAGGGTACATGGGATCTCACTGTTATTTCTTATAACCACATGGAAATCTACAATTATCTCAAAATAAAAAGATCATCTCAAAAAAGTGAAAAAACAAATGGGAAATCAAAATATTCTTTTATTACTGCTAAGTCTAATACTGTAAGCTATGGCTTATATAGAAGGACAAGTGTGCTCCTTGTTTTAACATCTTTAAATACACAGGCCCTTGCAAAGGCCATTTTCTCCTCTGATCTGCAATTATACACTGTTGCCTGAAATCTCTCCTTTTCCCCATGCCTGAGGTTTGCAAGAAATGTGAATTGGTGCCAACCGAATTTAGGAAAAAGAATATTCAATAAGCAGTGTATAACTGGTTGGTCAGAAAAGTTAAGGCTATTTGGCATACATTCCTACCTTTAATCACATTTTTCTCTTCCTACCTCTGAAACAATACCTACGAGTATATAGTCATGAAATATTATCAATGAAATGGAATCGGACAGCAAACACAAAATATTGGGAAGAGCCAGGTTCAAAGTGCAAGACAGGACAGAAGGAAAGACACGAATCTATGTTGTAACGAAATGCTCTGACCTGAAAGAGCTCAACTCATGAACCCGTGTGGGAGCTGCCCGGGCTAGACTGGAGATTAGTTCTCTGTGTACACAACACACACCTAGGGCCTGGGCTCACACTACCACTTAATCAGCATGTGTGTCAGCACCAGCCCCTTAACCACTGTGGGATGATTTGCAATGACCGCATCTACCAGAAACATTAGGGGAATCACAGGACTTCCTAGGTACATCTAACACCTCCAAATTTGCTTCTAAGAAAAAAAAAAAATCAATTCAAACTGGAATGGCCCAAACCACTTCTACTACAACCGCAGCAAACACTCAGCATTGAAGCCACCTGGCTTCTATTGTGGATACAGAACCCTTTCCTGAGCAGGGGCTCTGGATAATATGATCTAAAGACGGAAACAGAACCATTCCTGCTTGTGTAAAGCGTTCCTCCATACTGCTTTTATTATTAAGCCCCTGTAACTTTAATACCTGTTAACAGTTTTGTTTGGAAAATTAAAAGAGCTAAAGGAGTTACTTAAAAGGGAGGGAGGGAGATTAGGTTCTGAAAGTCAATAGGTAACTTAAGTGCACACGTCTTGCAACTTCACTATTCTGTACTTGGTTTTTAAAATCATGAACTATACTTTTGGAAAATGTTAAAAATCAAATGATTCAAGTATAGGTATGAAAAGGAAAGTAATGTGAAGCTGGGAGAGTGGATGGGGCACTCCGGAACTCTCCATTTTACTTTCCGCATGTTAGGGAACCAGGGAACAGTACTGAGGAAGGATGTCCAGTTGCTCAAGCCGCTCCGTGCAGGGAGAGCAGGAACCGGAAATGCTGTTCGCTCAGCTCGGGAAAGCCAGACAAGGGGAGCCTGCGTGTGGAAGATCGAGTCCTGTTTTGGACAAGCTGACACCGAGGGCTTGGGAGACGTCCAAACAGAGATACTATGCAGGAAGTGGATGAATTAGTCTGGAACAGAGATGAGTCTAGGCTCAGCTGACACTTCTGGAAGTCATGAGTGTAGAGACAAGGAAGAGATCACTAAGGGAGAGCTCAGAGTGCAGAGAGGGTGTAAGACGGCCTTGAGGAAGCCCAACATTTACAGATCGCCCAGTGGAGGATGAATCTGCAAAGGAGACTGAGAAGGAAAGCACAGAAAGGAGGAAAGGAAATGACGGAAGGGACATAGGGAGATGTCTGAAGGTAGAAGAGAGAGCAGGGGCAGTGGTGGTGCACGCTGCCACCAGGCAGGCAGGGTGCCCAACCGCTGCCGTCAGAAAGCCCCCACCAGCTATGTTAGCTCAGACAGGTCTTCCCAGCCTATCAAAGGAGATCACGCCTATTGATCTGTCTTCTCAAGAGTTTTGGAGAAGATCAAACATAAAGTTGTGCGAGAATGGTTGATGTGAACGTCATCTGACCAAATCACCAGGGTCACTCCAAATTCCTGACGTTTCAGTGGGAAAAAAGTGTTGTCCTGTGCAACTGAAGCTGATGTTGCTGCTAACTGTGGGTCTTGTCTGGAGGGATGGCTCTGTGTTCATTTGTCCCAGCCTGGCCACCAAGGAACATGACACAAGGGCACATTCGTAAACCTGTCAGAGATGCTCTGTAATGGGGAACAGATGACTAAATAACTGCATGAATGGGCTTTGGAGCAGACTGGAGCTATTTAGCCTTTTCTGAGAGGGGCCTCAGAATGGTAATGTTAGCATCATTAAGTGATATATAATACATGTGATAACAACACCTAGCACAGCGTCAAGCAATTAGCAAAGATTTAACAAAACCCAGCTGGGAGCAACAGCTGTAAAAACCTAAGATATAAATAACTGAGGTCCTCATAACTTCAGTCTGATTAACAGAACCTTGGTCCAGAGATGAAGACTATGCGTTTTAGAGCCAGCTCTACTATATTGGGTCGTCGGGAAAGTCATGATGTATTTTTCTATGTTTTTCAATGCAAAAATGCGTCATGACTTTCCCGATGACCCAACAGATGTAAGCAAATTGCCCAATTTTACCATGTTTCAGGTTTCCAGATTAGAATGTAAGATTTTACTTATGGGGCATGGCAAGAAATACAGTAACAAAACAATTAACAACAACAAAAAACACTGAGATTCTCAACAGAAGCACTAAAATGCCGATAAATGTTATTGCAACCAATCACTCCCCTAGACAATATTAGAAAGTACAGCGCAGCCATAAAGGTCAAAACACTTGCCAATCCCTGCATGTGTGCCCACCCCAGGGGAGGCCGCGAGCACAAGCCACATGGTACATACAAATGACCAGTTTCCAGGCCAGATGTTCCCTTTTGTGTGGCCCAGGTAAATCTCTTCCCTTTCACCCTGAGCCAATGTCTTCATCTGTGAATAGGGGGCTTTAGCTGGATGGGGTTTCTCAACAGGTAGTAGTGTTAGTAACAGTAACTGACACGAATTCAGTAGAGCTTTCCTTTTTGATCATGATGACATCCACATACATCTGAAAAATAACTGTACACACATGTAACAGACATCATTTATCTGGCCTACAGATTGGTGCACATGTGTTTGAGGGCCCCTTGCAATAATAACTCTGTGGGATCCCAGTGGAATGTGAACCCCTGTACCAGAGGCTCTCCGAGGTCTTTCCTGGTTAGCAGAGTCTAAGACTATAAGCAAAAGGAACCAGAAACCCTGAGCACCTCAACATCTACCCAAGTGTTTCTTTATTTTATTTTTATTTATTTATTTTTTTAGCTGAGCCATCCTGCCACCTGTTGGCAGCTCAGTGGCAGCTCAGCTCGGGCTGGGAATTGAACCGGCGACCTTGTTGCTCAGAGCTCACACTCTTGAGTGAGTACCCAAATGTTGATCTGCTTTAAAACACACACACACACACACACACACACACACACACACACACACACACACACACACACACACACTCTCCTTCCCATTTTCTTCCTTGGAAAGATCTTGGGAAACTTTCCATTCCCAGCCCTGCCCTGGTGGTATCTTTGAATCAATGGATAGTGTAGCATGACACCACCAATTCTGTTCCCTATCACAGGCAGGTGGGGCTCAACAATCAACCAGCTGCTTATTCAAGCAGGAAAAGCAGCAGGGCAAAATCTGAGCTGGAAGTAATCTGAGACAGGTGTTCCCAAAGAGAGCAAAAGATATTCCCACAATAGATTTCTTTTTGATGGGAAACATTTTGATGCTATTGCTCCTACCTTCAAGGAGCTCACAGGGAACAAAAATAAAACAGCCAGTGAACAGTTAAGTACCCAGCCCGTGCAAAGAGATTACCCTTGGGATCAGTGGGACTTAAGACTAAGCTTTTAGGCAGTCACAAGAGATGCTGGAAGTGCATAATAAATTGCAATCCATAATTTTACTGAGGCACAAATTTGAATCATAAAGGGTATGAGGCTGGTGTGTAAGAATGAGCCTACAAAATGGGGACATACTAGGGATGGATTAATCTCTAAAATTCCTTTAGGCTAAAAAAATCAATAATTATAAATTCTTTAAGACGAATATCATATCAGGGTAGATTAGAACAGGGCCTCTGGAGCTAAATTACCTGGGTTTGAACCTAGGTTCTGCCACTTACTGGCTGTGTAACCCTGGGCTAGTTACTTAAACTCTTTGTGCCTCAATTTACACATTTGCAAAATGGGGTAAATAGTACCTCCCCTGCCTCATGGGGTTATTGTGAGGATTAAATTAGCTAATATCTGTAAGGCATTTAAAACAGTGCATGACACATATTAAGTGCTATATAACTGCTTGTTAAATAAAATGTCCTCAAATTTAGAACTTCATGGAGGTTATTTTTAAGACATTTAGAGAAGGGGTCAGCAAACTATGGTTTTTGGGCCAAAATCTGGACTGCCTCTTGTTTTTGTGCAGCCCATGAGCTAAGAGTAGTTTTTATATTTTTATATGGTTGGAAAAAAATCAAAAGACTAATATTTCATGTGAAATCTAAATTTCAGTGTCCACATATAAAGTTTTATTGGAACACAAACGCCTATAAAATGGCAAAGTTGAGTAGCTGTGACAGCGACCAACAGCCTGCAAAGCAAAAAATATTTACTACCTGCCCCTTGACAGAAAAAAGTTGCTGCCCTCGGCTCCAGAATCACAGGGAACAAATATTATGAAGAGGGACATGCACACATTCTCTAGAAAGGAGAAGATGCTGATCACCTTTCTAAGAACCCCCACATTGCACCTGATTTTCTGCTGGTATTCACAGTCTCCCTCTGCTAAACTAGTATGAACTGTCTGTACTTTGTGGAATTCAACACTGAGATAAACAGTGTCTTACCAAATGCTTGCTCCTTTTAAAAAGGAAACGAGCTCAGCCTGAAATAGAAGCATTTACACTGGAACCGCCAATGGTCTGTATGGGCCCGCCACCACCAATGTGCCTTTTTCTAAAACTTCAGTTTCTTTCTTTCTTTTTTTTTTTTTAAAGATTTTTATTGGGGAATTGGGGGAAGGGGAACAGACAAATTGCTGTCGTTTTGTTCTTCAGTCTAGTTGTGGAGGGTGTTGCTTCACTGGCCCAAGTTGGCACCATCATTGCGCTCTTCCTGGCGAGGCAGATCAGTCGCCGGCTTCTGGACGGCCGCTCACTGCGGCTGCTGGCCGCTCACGCTGGCTGCTGGCTACATACGGCGCCCATGGCAACCCACTGCCACAGGGACTGCAGCCTACACCGTCGCCAGCTACTCACGGCAGCCCAGCTCCAGGTTGAGCTGTTGTTCAGCATCTTAGCTGTAGAGGGCAGTGTCACTGGCCCTCATATGTGGGATCCGAACCGAGGCCCTCTGGCATCCCAAGCGAGTTCTTAACCATTGCGCCACTCGGCCGGCCCTAAAACTTCAGTTTCTTAACCAGTTACACAATTATTCTCTCTTTCTCCATCCCCCCCGCTCCCCCCGCAACCCTCTAATGGAGTTTAAATGCTAATTACCCTCAGCAATAATGCAGCCTTGTCCACCAGAAATATGAGTGGTGGGCTCCATGGAGACCTGATGCCATCTGCCTTCCTACCCCAGGTATCAACCAATCCTCCACCTTACTCAGCAGCCATCGAGCACAAGCTCAGCTCAGCCCAGCTCCTACCCCCAACCAAAATCTTATTCAGGTGTCCAATGAGTAAGGCTAGGCCATGAACGAGATGTGAAGCCTCAGTCTCAAGTACTATGCTTTTCTGATTTTACCTGCGCCAGTGGACTTCAAACTCCTTGAGGGTAATAATAGCTTAGTAAATATTCATTGAAATAAAAATACCAACTCTGTCCTCAACAGCAGTCCAGAAAATCAACAAATCCCCGTGAAATCATTAACCCCATGGAAAAGACAACAGTTTCACTAAAGGCTATAGTCAAAATGGACCACAGGTTCTCTCCATTAAATTTAGAAACAGTATCGGGGCCAGCCGAGTGGCGCGATGGTTAAGAACTGGCTTGGGATGCCAGAGGGCCCCGGTTAGGATCCCACATATGAGGGCCAGTGACACTGCCCTCTACAGCTAAGATGCTGAACAACAGCTCAGCCTGGAGCTGGGCTGCCATGAGTCGCCTGCGACGGCATAGGCTGCAACCCCTGTGGCAGTGAGTTGCCATGGGCTACCGTGTATAGCCAGCAGCCAGCAGCCAGCGTGAGCGGCCAGCAGCCGCAGTGAGCGGCCGTCCAGAAGCCAGTGACTGATCTGCCTCGCCCGGGAAGAGCGCAATGATGGTGCCAACTTGGGCCAGGAAGCAACGTCCTCCTCAACTAGACTGAAGAACAAAAGGACAGCAACTTATCTGTTCCCCTTCCCCCAATTCCCCAGTGCGTTCCCATCCCCCCAATTCCCCGATTTAAAAAAAAAAAAAGAAATAGTATCGGAGACTGAACAGGAAGCATAGCGATTTTCTACTCATTTCCTTCAAATTTTTCTTACATATAAAAATAAGGATGGTATATTCAAATAACCATAGCACTTGAGGGCTATTACAACAACAACCTATTATTATTATTTACTAATTATATAACCATAACACTTGAGGGCTACTACAACAATCTATTATTATTATTTATTATGATAGAGATATATATATCTATAGCTATATAATATAAAGATATTAAGTATATACTAATAACGTCATACTAATATATTAACTATCAATTACCTATAATAATATGATGATGATGATCTATTAATAAGCTATTTTAGGTTACTTGACGGTTAACAGAAAATACCTGTGGTTTCAACACATGCCACCAAAAACCATCCAAAAACATATGACTAGCTATAGACTTCGTCTCATGTCAGCTCTGGCCAGTGCTCTTGACCTTCTGGGAACGTCTCCTGTCTTCACTCCAATGACACTATACTACATATGGCCTAAGCCCTACCAGTTAGACCCTCCTTCAGGATTTTTCACATGAGATAGAAAGAAGAGGGACAATTCCTCCAGGGTAGCAAGGAGCCATCAGATGTACCATCGCCCTCCATGTGTGACATACCCGTCTGACAGCACCCGTGGAAGGAGGTGCTGACCACGGAGGAGAGTTTTGGCAGCATTTCAGTGCCCCCGGCCCATCACCAACCCTGTCTTTTCTCCAGTTTGCTTACATGAGCCAATAAATGATTGGTCTTGCTGAGGCTAGTTCTGCCACCAAGAGCCAGAGAAAGCCCTGGGGGGATGCAGGAACGGGAACATACCTTCCTGGTCTTAGTAGATGGGCTATGACTAATAGTGGCTTCAGTTCTGATTGGGCCCTTGTGGTGCCTCAAGGCCCCCATTCTGCTCACCAGTGTAGGTCTTAAAGGACCCCATTTGTAAAAAAAAACACACCGGGTGATGGCACCCACTACAGTATCAAGGGCATAAGGCAGACACAGTGTATTACTGACTGGGAATGCTGTGGGCGCACAGAAGAGGTCAACAGGTACCTTCTGCACAGATGGCTCATTTGTTGAACTCCTAACCGTTTACTCTCCTGGAAAGATATTACTTTGGACAGGGATGACCAAACCCACGATCTGAATTCCCATCGTAACTCTGAGGTATGTGACCTTGTTCTTTCTGACAGGAACAAGGGCCACTTACACCCTCCTCTGTAAGTCTGGACAGTAGGTTCCGAAGAAACGTCGCTCCTTCCCCACAAACCCACCTCCCATTCCTCCCACCACAATGATATCCTGATCATCAGCCCTAAAACTAATAAGGAAATTGAATTTGTAATTTTAAAACTCCTGAATAGGAGATACCCAGGCTCAGATGGTTTCATTAGAAACTTCACCAAATATTAGAAAAGTAATAATACCAATTTTAAACAATCTCTTCTAGAAAATAGAAGAGGTGGGACAACTCCTAATTCATATTATGAAGCCCATATTAGCCTAATACCAAAACTAGACAAAGACAGTACAAGTAAAACAACAGATCAATATTCCGCATGAATATAGATGCAGAAATCCTTAACAAAATATCAGCAAATAGAATTCAGCAACATATAAAAAGAATTATATACTGTGACCAAGTAGGGTTTATTCCGGGGATCATGGCAGATTCAATATTCAAAAATCAATCAATGTAATCCACCATATTAACAAGCTAAATAAAGGAAAAAGAAGTCACACGATCTTCCTTTGATGTAAAAAAAGCATTTGACAAAATTCAACATCAATTCATGATAAACACTCTCAAAACAACAGAAACAGAGGGGAATTTCCTCAACTTGGTAAATAACATCTATGAAAAATCTTTAGCTAACAGCATACATATTGGTAACAAAAGACTGAATGTTCCCCCATAAGATGCAGAAAAAGTCAAGGATGTCCACTCTCACCACTGCTATTTAACATAATCCTGGAAGTTCTAGCCATTGCGATGAGGCAACAAAGTAAAATAAAAGGAATACAGATCGGAAAATATGAAACAAAACTATGCTTGTTTGCCAACGACATGATGGTTTATGTAGAAAACCCAAAGCAATATACAAAAACAAACAAAACAACCCACCTAGAACTAATAAGTGAGTTCCTTCAGCAAGGTGACAGGATACAAGGTGACAAAACACAAGATCAACACGCTGACCATTATGCTATACACCTGAAGCTGAATAATACGGAATGTCAACTATAATTTCATATATATATATATATATATATATATATATATATATATATATATATATATATATATGTTCACTGGATGTGGCGTACAGCATAGAGAATATATGAAATTGTAACATATATACGATGTCAGAGGGATAGTCGATTGGGGGGGGCTATCACTTTGTGAGGGGTGTAAATGTATAACTATTACATTGTTTGGTACACCTGAAACTAATATAAAAAAAAATCAATTGTATTTCCACATACTAGCAATTAACATGTGGAAACCAAAACTTAATAATTACATCTATAATAATGTCAGAGGGGTAGTAGATTGGGAGAGGAAGGTTATCACTTTGTGAGGGGTATAAGTGTCTAACTATTATTACATTGTTTTGTATACCTGAAACTAATAAAAAAAAATAATTACATACGTAATCACTCCAAAAATTACATACTTAGGCATAAGTCTAAAAAAACTGATGCACAGGATTTGTAAGCTACAAAATGTTATCAAAAAAATCAAAGAAGATCTAAATGAATGGAAAGACACACTAAGTTCAAGGATTACAACACTCAACACAGTAAATATGTCAATACTTCCCAAATTGATGTACAGGTTTGACACAATTCTTATCAAAATCCCCAGTGAGATTATTTTTATGGATACAGACAAGATTATTCTAAAATTTATATGGAAAGGCAAAGGAACTATAAAATAGCTAAAACAATTTTGAACAAGAAGAATAAAGTGCAAATAGCCAATTAGCACACGAAAAGATGTTAACATCATTAGTCATCAGGGAAATGCAAGTCAAAACTAAAACAAGAAAAAACTTCACACACAAGCAGTTATTAAAAAAATTTTTTTAAATAGCATGTGTGGGCAAAGATGTGAAGAAATCGGAACCCTTAAGCCCTGCTGGTGGAAATGTAAAATAGTATAGCCACTGTGGAAAAAAGTTTGGCAGTTCCTCAAAAAGTTAAACACAGAATAAAATATAACAGAGCAATTCCACTCCTAGGTTTATGCCCAAAAGAAACAAAAGCAGTCTCGAAGAGATATTTGTATCTTCATATATTCACAGCAGCATTCTTCACAATAGCCAAAAGGTGGAAGCAACCCATCAACAGATGCATGGATAAACAAAATGTCATATATACATACAAGGGAATATTATTCAGCCTTAAAAAAGAAGGAAATCAAGAGAACGAGAAGATAAGCCAGACTGGAAGAAAATATTTGCAAAAGACATATCTGATAAAGGACTGTTATTCAAAATACACAAAGAACTCTTAAAACCCAACAATCAGAACACAGACAACCAAATTAAAAAATGGGCAAAAGACACTAAAAGACACCTCAGCAAAGAAGATACCCAGATGGTAAATAAGCATATGAAAAGATGCTCCACATCATACGAGTATGTCATCGGGGAAATGCAATTTAAAACAAGATACCACTACACATCTATTAGAATGACCAAAATCCAGAACACTGACAACACCAAATGCTGGTGAAGATGTGGAGCAACGGGAACTCTCAATCATCACTGGCAGGAATGCAAAATGGAACAGCCACTTTAGAATACATTTTGGCACTTTCTTACAAAACGAAACATTCTTACCATATGATCCAGCAATCCTACACTCCCTGGGATTTTCCCAAAGGAGTTAAAGACCTATAGCCACACGAAAACCTACACATGAATTTTATTCATAATTGCCAAAACTTGGACACAACAGAGACGTCTTTCAGCAGGTAAATGGATAAATAAACTGTGGTACATCAGACAATGGAATATTATTCAATACTAAAAGAAATGAGTTATCAAGCCACGAAAAGACATGGAGGAATCTTAAATGTACATTACTAGGTGAGTGAGGTCAATCTGAAAAGGCTACATACTGTAGGTTTCCAACTATATGGCATTCTGGAAAAGGCAAAACAATGGAAATAATAAAAGGATCAGTGGTTGCCAGGGGTTAGGCGGGAGGGAAGGATGGACAGGTGGAACACAAATGATTTTTTTAAAAGATTTTTTATTGGGGAGTTGGGAAAAGGGAACAGTGTTGGGGAACTGGGAAAGAGGAACAGCCAAGTTGTCCTTCATCTTAGCTGTGTAGGGTGCAGTAGCTCAGCTCCAAGTCCAGTCACCATCTGGCCGCCTGTGGTGACTCAGCTCAAGGTGCCGTGTTCAATATTAGTTGTGGGGCCGGCCAAGTGGCGCATTGGTTAAGAGCTGGCTTGGGACGCCAGAGGGCCCCAGTTTGGATCCCACATATGAGGGCCAGTGACACTGCCCTCCACAGCTAAGATGCTGAACAACAGCTCAACCTGGAGCTGGGCTGCCATGAGTCGCCGGCGACGGCGTAGGCTGTAGCCCCTGCTGCAGTAGGTGGCCATGGGCTACCGTGTGTAGACAGCAGCCAGCATGAGCGGCCAGCAGCTGCTGTGAGTGGCCGTCCAGAAGCCGGCGACTGATCTGCCTCGCCCAGGAAGAGCGCAATGATAGTGCCAACTTGGGCCAGTGAAGCAACGCCCTCCACAACTAGACTGAAGAACAAAAGGACAGCAACTTGTCTGTTCCCCTTGCCCCAATTCCCCAGCACTTTTCCCACCCCCCAAACCCCCAATTCCTCAATAAAAATCTTTATTAAAAAAAAAAAAAAGAGCCGGCCAAGTGGCTTAGTTGATTAAGAGCTCGCTCAAGAGTTTGAGCTCTGAGCAACAGCGGTTCAATGCCTGGCCCGAGCTGAGCTGCCGCTGAGCTGCCAACAGGTGACAGGATGGCTCAGCTAAAAAATATATATATATTAGTTGTGGGTGGGCATAGCCCACCACCCCACATGGGAGTCGAACCGGCAACCTTGTTATTAGGAGAACATGCTCTCACCAGCTGAGCCATCCTGCCACTTGGTGGCAGCTCAGCTCGGCTGCAGCTCACTGGCCTATGTGGGAATCGAACTGGTGACCCTGTTGCTCAGAGCTCACGCTCTTAACCAACTGAGCCACTCAGCCAGCTGGAAAAAGTTTTGTAAATAGACAGTAGTGATAGTTACAGTACATAACATTGTAAATGCATTTAATGCCACTGAATTATACACTTAAAAATGGCTAAAAAGGTTAAAAAAGTAAAATAAAACAAGACTAAAGTGGCAGGAATCACTATACCCATTTCAGGGTTTATTATATAGCTAGAGTAAGCAAATTGCATGGTGTTAGTGCAGGGATGGGACACTGACCAATGGAACAGAACAGAACCCAGAAGTAGCTGCACATAAATACAGCCAACTGATCTTTGACAAAGGCACAAAAGCATTTGTACCTCAAATGGAGGAAAGATAGTCTTTTCAACAACTGGGGCTGGAGCACCTGGATATGCAATTTTGTTTTGGATCCAAAACATATACCTCAGTTTACATCAATCAATCAATAAATCACTCACTCAAAATGGATCATCAAGTTTTAAATGAAAGACTTAAAAATACAGAACTTTTAGAAGAAAACAGAGGAGAAAATCTTCAGGACATAGGGCTTGGTGAAGAGTTCTTAGACAGGAGACCAAAAGTATAATCCATAAAGAAAAAAATGATAAATTAGACTAAATCACAATTTAAAACTTTTGCTCTGTGAAAAATCCTGTTAAAAGAATTAAAAGACACCTTCAGGCTTTGAAAAATATTTGCAAACTTGCAATATAAATAAATAAGTTTTGTTTGCAAATTAAATAGAGGCCCAGTTTCCTCTGGGCCTGAACTTTATCTACTGTAAAATGGGGAGACTTTATAGTGATATTAAGGAAAGTATTTCAGGGTCAGCCGAGTGGCTCAGTTGGTTAAGAGCATGAGCTCTGAGCAACAGGATAACCAGTTCAATTCCCACATGAGCCAGTGAGCTGTGCCCAAGCTGAGCTGCTGCTGAGCTGCCAACAGGTGGCAGGATGGCTCAGCTGGTGAGAGCATGTGCTCCTAACAATGTTGCTGGTTCAACTCCCGCATGGATGGTGGCTATGCCCACCCGCAACTAAGAGTGAGCATGGCACCTTGAGCTGAGTGGCCGCGAGGCGCTGACTGGCGGCTGGATGGCTATTGTACTTGGAGCTGAGCTAGCTGTGCCCTCCACAACTAAGACTGAAGGATAACAGCTTGGCTGTTCCCCTTCCCCAATTCCCCAACAAAATCTTTAAAAAAAAAAAAAAAAAAGAAAGAAAAGTATTTCAGGGAGAGGGGTGGTAGATGAGGATAAAGGGGATCAAATATATGGTGATGGAAGGAGAACTGACTCTGGGTGGTGAACACACATGTGATACATAAATGATGTATTACAGAACTGTACACCTGAAATGTATGTCACTTTGCTAACAATTGTCACCCAATAAACTTTAATTTAAAAAAAAGTATTCCAAAATTAAATGATACAAAAGAAATGAAAGGTCTTATTAATTACTAGAGAGTCAGCAGGATCTCACTTAAGGGCTCGGGTCTTGGATCCCGTTTTTCCTCTGCAGGAATCCAGTGAAAGGGGATCAGCAAAGAGTATGTTTTCTGTATGGGGAACATGCTTCCCCAGATCTGAATAAGGAGGAGATTCCCAGTTCGATCCAAATGGCCGAGTAGGCTAGTGTACAAATCCTCCTGCTACACACTCAGAGGTGTGATGAAATAAAAACAAAAGAATTACTGTTTGCAAGTTATATTTGTAAATTCGTATTCTTACTTGAAAATAATACTATTTAATGATAGGAATTAATACTATTTCACAATATATTTTTGACATATTTGTCAAATATGAGTCCTGACAAAAAACAAAACAAAACATAAAGAACTCTAAACATTGGACAGTAAAACACCAAACAAAAACACTCCAGTGAGAAAATGGGCAAAAGACATGAAGTGATAATTTCATCAAAAAAGATATACATGGAAAGATGATGAACATTACCCATTAAGGAAATGCAAATTAAAATCACAGTGACATATCACTACACATTTAACAAAATGGCTACAATAAAAAATAATGATAATACCAAATGCTGGTGAGGACGCAGAACTGGTCACTCATTGTATTAATCAGGGTTCTCCAGATAAACAGAACTAAGAGGATATGGATGTGTGTGTGTGGGGGGGGGGGGGGGGGAGGGGGGAACACTGAGATTGATTTTAAGGAATTGACTCACACAACTGGTGGAGCTCACCAATATGAAATCTATAGGGTGGGCTGGCAGGATGGAGATTTAGATAAGACTTAATGCTGCAGTCTAGAGTCTAAAATCTGCTGGGCAGGCCAGCAGGTGGAAAATCAGGTATATTGCAATCTTGATGAATTGTTTCTTCTTCAGGAAACCTCGGTTATTGCTCTTAAGGTCTTCAACTGATTGAACGAGGCCCACCCACACTATAGAAGGCAATCTGCTTTACTCAAAGTCTACCGATTTAAATGTTTAATCACATCTCGTGTAGTCTACGGCAGGCACAAAGGGTTGGGTTCGTCTGCAGCTGTGCAGGTCAGACCTGGGTGCCTGACACTCCTAAGAAAATGATCTCTCTTCCTGTTACTGGCCTGCACTTTCCCATACCCAGACCTAGAAGATAACATATTATGCCCTGAATGTGTTAAAAGGAATAGGAGCATGATGGAAAGATTAATTAATTACAATGGGGAAGGAGAAGCAACCTGGTTTGAACACAACCACATCATTCCTTTTAGATAAGCCATGACTTAATAAAAAATAAATGGTGGGGCAGCTGGTTAGCTCAATTGGTTAGAGTGCAATGCTCATAATACCAAGGTTGCCGGTTCGATCCCCACATGGGCCACTGAGTTGCGCCCTCCACTACCAGATTGAAACAACTACTTGACTTGGAGCTGATGGGTCCTGGAAAAACACACTGCTCCCCAATTAAAAAAAAAACAAAATTTGAAGAAAAAAAAGAGAATAATTGGTGGACAGCTCACACATACACACACACATAAAATGTTTAATTACATCTAAAATATATCTTCACCACAACATCTATACTGGTGTGTGACCTAACAGCTGGGCACCATAGCCTAGTCAAGTTGACACATAAAATTAACCACTGCCCGCACACATGCCTGTAGGAATCTAAAATGGTAAGGTGCACTGGCAATTTCTTCTAAAATTAAAAACAAATTTACCATATGACACAGCAATTGTACTCTTGGGCATTTATCCCAGAGAAATGAAAACCTACATTCATGCAAAATCCTGTAAATGAATGTTCACGGCAGCTTTATTCGTACGAGCCCCAAACTGGAAAGAACCTAAATGTCCTACGATAGGTAACTGGTCAAACAAAATGTGGTGCATCCACCCCATGGACTACTACTCGGAAATGTAAAGAAAGAACTATCGATACACAAAACGGCTTGGATGGCCCTCAAAGGCATTATGCTGATTGAAAAAAGCCAATCGCAAAAGGTCACATACTCTGTGACTCCATTTATATAACATTCCTGAAATGAGAGGTGGAGAGCAAATTAGTGGCTGCCAGAGATGAGGGACGGTGGGTGGGAGGGGCACGGGAGCGGCTGTAAAGGGGAAGCACAAGGGACACCTTGGCGGTCATGGGCGAGTCCTGCATCGTGGAGGTCACAGGTAACTTGACTTTGGCCTGATACACTAACTTACCCATCTTACTAAAGCATGAGCTCCACAAGGGAGCAATCTTTGTATGCCTCCTGGAATAGGCCAGCAATTAACACTCAGTATTTGTTGAACGAATGAAGTTTCTGAATGATTGAGCCTGTCATGTCAGTTGTCATGTTGTTGGGTTTCCTACTGCCTACAAGTCAGATCCAAATCCTAAACTGGCCCCTTTCCACCCCAACCAATTTTATTCCCCACCATGTCTTTCTTCTAAGCTGCTGGCAAGTCCCCTAAATCTCCCTGTTCTCTCTGCTTGGACCCTTACCCCTTATTTTTCTGCCTGGTGAATTGCTCCTCATCCTTGAGGATCCAGCTCAAATGTGCCCTCCTCTGAGGGGCTTCCCTGACTTCCAGCAGTCAGCGCTCTCCTCCTTAGCACCTGGTACAGCGTCCAGCACACGTAACAGCGTGCATTACACTGTCCCTAGGGGGTGTCTCCCCACCCAGACTGAATGTTCTTCCCACAGAAAGGAAAGGTTGTGACCTAGCACTTAACACAGTGCCTCATTCTGAAGTGCACTCAGCGAATCCTAAAACCTACTTCATCTAAAAGGCAACTCGGTCCTTCATCTGAAACACAAACAACAAAATTTCTGGTGAGTTTCACCTCTTCTTTTTAACTTTGATCTTCTGGTTCAGGGCTGGTGGAGCTGGTAGGAGGAAGGCACTGGCCCTTGACTAAAAGCATGAGGAGTTTTACTCTCCAACCTTCTCTGAAAATGCAGTTAGCGGAAGTAAAAGGCTCAAGAAAAAGATGGTGGGGCTTAGGGCCAGTCAGTGGAGGGCCTGACTTCCAGGGTAACAGTGCATTCCCAACCCTACGAGAAACGTCACACTAGGCTGCCTCGTTCAGGTGCGTTTCTAACAAGGTAGCACATAGGAAGAGGGGTGTGTCCCTTCATCTTGAATGCTGGATGGCCTGTCCCCAGCCCAGAACGCGGGCAGAGGGACACTCGTCTGTCCCATCATAAGCAGAAATGATTAGTCCTCACAAACCCATGGGGCTGGGAAACAGCACGTATAATAAAACATCCTGAGTTCAGCTGGGTTTTGGTGGCATTTTAAAGCACACTGTCTGAAACCCTCTATTGATGGAGCTTGGGTCTTTCTGCTTAGGGGGCCCCACTGGGTAAGTGACTCCAGAAGGGGGTGAAAGAGGAAGTGGCTGACCATCTAGCACTAAAAAAAGACCTGGGACTACGGGACCCATATAAAGAGCAGGATAAAACATACAGGCCGCCCCCGTCTTCCAAACCCGCCCAGCCTCCCACTTGTGTCCAGGAAGGTACACTAGGAGGAGAGGGAGACAGGCGGGCAGAGCCCCCAGAAACCACTGAACATCTAACTGCACCAACAGCAAGTGCCTTGCAGGCATTTCTCACAGCCCCGACTCCTCACCATGAGAACTGAAGGAGTTCAGTCTGCATCCCACCCACCTCCCCAGTCGCACCACCCATCTTGTTCCTCCATGTCTTTCTCGCTCAGGAAACACCCTGTCTGTGCACGCTCATGCCGGGACCCCCAAACAGGCTCTCCCCAGCCTGGAACGCCTCTTCCCACAGTGTCTGTCCAAGTCCTATTCCTTCTGCATCAGACACCACCCCCTCCATGAAACGACCACAAATCCTCTGAACCGGAAATAACTGCCTTTCCTGTGCTGCTCCCTCAGGCCTCTGTGAAACCTGTGCAGCTGCAGAATTTATCACACTCTGCCTTGTCTCAATTAATTGATGGGTATCTATCTCGCCCACCAATCTTTAAATGTCAAAGATAGGGGCCAACTCCCACACATAACAGGGTTCCTCACGCACCTAGGGAAGCCCCAGGCACAGTTAAATGCACGTCAGTGACACGGTGACTGAAAAGCATCGCAGGCATAACGCCGGGGCCCTTTGGGGTAATCCAGCAAGCACTTCTGAGCACCTCACATGCCAAGAACTGTGCTGGGTAACAGATGCCTCACATGCTTCGGGAGCTCGACACCTCAACAGGGAGAAAAATACTCAAGCACAACTAAACTCTTCAGTAGGTGTGGGGAGGAAACCTTCTCGTGCGCTTCTCAGACCTTCACGTGCACAGGCTGGAAGTCACCAAGTTCTACGTAGTTCAGTAGGTCTGAGGGGGGCCTGAGAGTCTGCATTTCTGACAGGCTCTCAGGCAAAGCTGATGCTACTGGCACAATGACAATGACAATATTCTAAGCAATGAGGGGCGAAGGTACAACGGAAGAGGGAGTGATTAGCTGTACCAGGAGGGAATTGAGAAGCCGGTTTTCAGAGAGATGGGATTTTACACACTAAGCGCCCGCTGTGACAGCAGCAGGGCAAAAGAAGGAGGGTGGCGTGGGGCGCGGCCTCACAGGAACATACAGGTTGGCAGGGAGGCAGGAGTGCAAACTCGTGACCACAAGACAGTGTTGAACAGACATCAAAGCAAAGTGCCTTAGAACAAAGGAAGGAATGTTTGGCCATTTCTCTCCCTTTGGGAAAAAAAAATTCGAAATGAGCCTTGAAGCATGGATGGGTAGGGTTCTGTTGGCAGAGGTGAGTGGATACTCCAGGCCAAAGGGATAAAATACTAGAGCAAAGAAAGGCCCAGGGCCGGCCGAGTGGCGCGTTGGTTAAGAGTTGGCTTGGGACGCCAGAGGGCCCCAGTTCAGATCCCACATATGAGGGCCAGTGACACTGCCCTCTACAGCTAAGATGCTGAACAACAGCTCAACCTGGAGCTGGGCTGCCGTGAGTCACCAGCGACGGCGTAGGCTGCAGCCCCTGCTGCAGTGGGTTGCCATGGGCTACCGTGTGTAGCCAGCAGCCAGCGTGAGCGGCCAGCAGCCGCAGTGAGCGGCCATCCAGAAGCCGGCGACTGATCTGCCTCACCCGGGAAGAGCGCAATGATGGTGCCAGCTTGGGCCAGTGAAGCAGCGTCCTCCACAACTAGACTGAAGAACAAAACAACAGCAACTTGTCTGTTCCCATCCCCCAATTCCCCAATAAAAAGATCTTAAAAAAAAAAAAAAGGCCCAGAAGTTGGGGAACACAGGACATGAAGAGATAGCCAGCAGGAGGCTGTGGACAACTCGGGGAGAAAAGCAGAGAAGGGGCCAACTCTGAGGGACCTTGACTCTCATGAACACAGCTGGCAGTCCTGGAAAAGTCACCTGGGAGGGGGGGTCAGCACCAACAGGACATCCTTAAGCTTCTCCCTCTTACTCCACAGATGGCAGTGACGGATTTCTATGAGCAGCTTAGAGTAATCAGAGATTCAGGTAAATCAGCAGTCCTTCCCTGAACCCTACTGAAAACCAGCCCCCGCCTGCCGCTCCTGACCCCGCTGCTCCCTGGCTCTCCCTACACATCTTGCTGACTTAGTGACAGCCTATGGACATGGCGGAAAAAAGACAAGCTTTACCCAACACGGGTAGGAGGGCCTTTAAAACCCAAGAGTTGAGCAGCTCTGCTCTACTTCCCGCTCCCTGCCGACTTTCCTGGGGCGCAAAAGAACTGAAGTTCCTTCAAGAACAAGCCAGGACTGGTCTTCCCCGCTCTGCCATGAGCATCGTCTGTCCTGAACAGGAGAAGCAGGGGAAGGTGCAGCTGAAATCCTGTGCTCTGTGGATGAACTATGGAAAATGCATCCTACCTTTCTTAGCCACACCCCTAACACCCTGTTCCGATTGTCATTCATAAATAAGTGAATAACTACTCTCGAGCTTCATTCATACATTCAGTCTTTCCAGGATTTACTGAGTCATACTGTACCATGCAAGGAACTATGTTGGGCCTGAGGGGGCTACCTCTCCGACCTCGCTCCTTACACTTTTCTGTCAGGTCACTCTACTCTTATCACACCAGCTGCTTGCTGTTTCCCCAAAATACTAAGTATGCTCCTGCCTCAGGGCTCTAGAATGCTCTTCCCTCAGATATGCTCGTGCACCACTCCCTCACTTCACTCAGATCCACTCAGAGAGGCTGGCTCTGGTCACTCTAACAAAAACAGCACGCTCAGTCCCCTTATCCCGTTTTATTTTTCTTCATTGCACTTATCAGCTGGACATTTTATATCGATTTACTTTTTATTGGAATGTAGGCTCACACTCACAGAGGCAGTCTGCCTACTGTGCTTACTGCTGGGTCCCTAGCGCTTAGAACAGTATTTGGCACATGGAAGGCACTGGCATATCTGCTGAGCACACTGTTGAATGAGAATGAAATGGGAAGCCACTCAGAGCGGAACGACATGATCAGAGCTGATTCTGAAGACAAATAATCCGTTAGCTGCACAAGGATCATTCCCTAAAGGGCAAAAATTCTCTCAGCACGCTACTAAAGTTAAAGAAATCCTGGCTTAGGTCAAAGGTGAAGAGGGTCTGAATTAGAATCGTGGTTTACTGAGCACCTATTAGGTAAACACCTCAGTAAACAATTCAGTCACAGCCACTGCTCTTGGAGTTACGCTATAAATAATTATGTAACTGTTATTGTTTGATTGCCACAAAATACATATAAACAGAGAGAGGACGAGCCAAAGCCAAGTCCAGAGTTGCAATCCGACATGATTAGATGGGTGGCATGTCATCCTCACACAGAGAAAAGAGATGGTTTAGAAGGAAAAGAGGCTTCATTTTAGATGTAATGAGTATAAGGATCAACAGGACAAACTGAAATGCAGCTCTAGTATTTAGGAGCAAAATAAGGGGTAGAAATACAGATTTGAAAGCCATTTGTAATTTGTAGACGATGCCAACAAACCTCTACGTGGAAGACATGCCAGCAAGTGTGATTTGCCAGTCCTCAGGATAGCTCGGTCAAGGTTACACAACATTTAAGTTTCACAAATCAGCACAGCAAAAAAAGCTTAAGACCTGTGCATCACTTAAATATGTATCCCTTAGAAGTGGATTCCTTTTTTTTTTAAAGATTTTTTTTTTATTATTTGAGAATTGGGGGAATGGTAACAGTGCTGGGGAATTGGGGGAAGGGGAACAGACAAGTTGCTGTCATTTTGTTCTTCAGTCTAGTTGTGGAGGACGTTGCTTCACTGGCCCAAGTTGGCACCATCATTGCACTCTTCCCGGGCGAGGCAGATCAGTCGCCGGCTTCTGGACGGCCGCTCACTGCGGCTGCTGGCCGCTCACGCTGGCTGCCGGCTACACATGGTAGCCCATGGCAACCCACTGCAGCAGTGGCTGCAGCCTACGCCATCGCTGGCAACTCACGGCAGCTCAGCTCCAGGTTGAGCTGTTGTTCAGCATCTTAGCTGTAGAGGGCAGTGTCACTGGCCTTCATATGTGGGATCCGAACCGGGGCCCTCTGGCGTCCCAAGCCAGTTCTTAACCATCGCGCCACTCGGCCGGCCCAGAAGTGGATTTCTTTTATGTAACCATTTTAAGTGCAGCTACAGGACTCAGCAAATAAAATTTGGCTCTTAAATGCGGAGGCAGCATACTACAAAAGCTACAGAACAAGAAAGATTACTTCTTAGTATTAAATGCTTCTGATCAGGAGTTTGGATACAGAGACAAATCCTGTTTTTAGTGTCTCCACAGTCACAGCACTATAAACAATCTTGCTTGCCCACGGTAACAAATCTTCTTGAGCTGATTATCTCTCTCTTTTTTTTTATTGTGGTAAAATATACATCACATAAAATTTACTATTTTAGGGACGGCCGAGTGGTGAGTGGGTTAGAGCTGGCTTGGGACACCAGAGGGCCCCGGTTCGACTCCCACATATGAGGGCCAGTGACACTGCCCTCCACAGCTAAGATGCTGAACAACAGCTCAACCTGGAGCTGGGCTGCCAGTGAGTCCCTGGTGACTGCGTAGGCTGCAGCCCCTGCTGCAGTGGGTTGCCATGGGCTACCGTGTGTAGCCAGCAGCCAGCGTGAGTGGCCAGCAGCCGCAGTGAGCGGCCGTCCAGAAGCCGGCGACTGATCTGCCTCACCTAGGAAGAGCGCAATGATGGTGCCAACTTGGGCCAGTGAAGCAACGTCCTCCACAACTAGACTGAAGAACAAAAAGGACAGCAACTTGTCTGTTCCCCTTCCCCCAATTTCCCAGCGCTTTCTCATCCCCCAAATCCCCATTTAAAATCTTAAAAAAAAATTTACCATTTTAACCACTTTTAAGTGCACAGTTCAGCGGTAATAAGTAGATTCACATTGCTGTACAACCATCACCACCATCCATCTCCAGAACCTTTTCATCTTCCCAAACAGAAACTCTGTCCCCGTGAAACAGTAACCCATTCCTGTTCCCCCAGCCCCCGAGCAATCACCATTCTACTTTCTGTGTGTACGAACTGGACAACTCTAGTTACCTCATTTAAGTGAAATCATACAATATTTGTCATTTTGCAGTTGGCTTATTTCACTTGGCATAATGTCTTTAAGATTCATCCATATTGTAGTATGTATCAGAATTTCCTTCCTTCTTTAAGGCTGAATAATATTTCATTGCATATATGGGGGGAAAAATGTACCACATTTTGTTTATCCATTCAACCATCAATGCACCCTTGAGTTGCCTCCATCTTTTAGCTACTATGAATAACACTGCTATGAACACAGGTGTTCAGTCAGACACCTGTCTTTGAGCTTATTTTTTGAAAGCATTTTGTGTTCTAATCAGATACGCAGCACATTCCGCCCAGACTATTAAGCCATATTTGAATTACTGATCTACTTTGCCTGCCAAAGGCCCAATTTCTGGCCCTTACGTTCACAGCCCTGAACACAGCCAGTCAGGTGCACTGGGACACAGGAGCCATCAGAGTCTCCTCTGGCCTGCCATTCTGCAAGCAGCTAAGCATCCTCAGCTTCAACTGAGAAAGGCAGCATTGTGTCTAGTTAATGCTTTGGAAATAGTCTGCTTTCAGCTCCCGCAGAGCTACAAGACTTTAAAGATGAGATGCAAAATTTAACAGTGACTTTTCCTATGTCATTTATTCAGTCACCAACCAGGATAGTCCCATGATCACCTGCAGTGACCTGGAAAAAAAACAAGTTTTTCACTTCTGGTTCATCTGTACTCTTTAACAAGAGATGCCTCCAATTTCTAGATACTATATTGAAACCACAGACGTACACACTGGGACAGTAAAGCAAAATAAACTTACTCCAGAAGCCTTAAACTTCACAAAGGCCATATCAGTATACCACAGGGGTCAGCCAACCACAGTCAGTGGGTTTGGCCCATGCCTGTTTTTGTAAATTAAAGTGTTACTGGAACACAGCCATACCCATTCGTGTATGTACTGTGTACAGCTGCTTTGGTGCTACAACAGACTTGAGTAGTTGCAACTGAAACTGTACGACTCACAAATCCTAAAATATTTACTATCTGGCTCTTTACAGAAAATGCTTGCCAACTCCTGGTTCACACATCTTGGTTCATTCGCCCCAACTGGAAACAAGTGGTGATGTGAAAAGGCCTTCCTAAACTAACCGTGGGGAAGCTGTCTGGTTCCACACCAAAGAGGCTATGGCAGTGCCAACACTCAACAAATCAAAAGTAGGAAAGGAGGGGCCATGCTAGTAATTTAGGAGGGGCTCAGAACACACCTTTAGCAAAACCATGTGGTCTCCTTTTGCATCAATCAGCCCACAAGATGAACCAGGAGTGGCCAAGGGGCAAACAATGGAGTCTTGTACAAAATAATAAAGGAGCCACCTGCAGTAAGAAGCATCTCCAGACACAGGCTTCTTAAATCACCCAGCCGGATGGCCAAGTTCCAGAAGTCTCAGGTGAACCCCCTGAATGCTGCTTGGCTGGTAACTGACTTTCCAAGGTACCTCCAACTCTTTCCCCAGCCACATGTCAGGCAGCATCAAGCTCTCACGGTCATCTAATTGGTGTTCAAATTTAACAACATTACCCACGACATAATCTGAAGAAGAAACAGAGCAAGCCTGGCTTTTTGATGAATATGAATTCATATCTCAAGGAGCCCATTCCTCCTCTCAGTTCTAACTGCTCGTTAAGCAGGGGCAAGGCTGACAATGAACACTGTGACCTGAAAAAAGTCAGGAGAGGGCCAGCCGAGTGGTGCGATGGTTGGGAATTGGTTTGGATCCCACATATGAGGGCCAGTGACACTGCCCTCCACAGCTAGGATGCTGAACAGCAGCTCGACCTGGAGCTGGGCTGCCGTGGGGTCGCCAGCGACGGCAGAGGCTGCAGCCCCTGTGGCAGTGGGTTGCCATGGGCTACCGTATGTGGCCAGCAGCCAGCATGAACGGCCAGCAGCCGCAGTGAGCGGCCGTCCAGAAGCCGGCGACTGATCTGCCTCGCCTGGGAAGAGCGCAATGATGGTGCCAACTTGGGCCGGTGGGGCGGCGTCCTCCACAACTAGACTGAAGAACAAAACGGCAGCAGCTTGTGTGTTCCCCTTCCCCCGGTTCCCTAGCACTGTTCCCATCCTCCCAATTCCCCAGTAAAAATCTTAAAAAAAAAAAAAAAAAGTCAGGAGAAAACCCCGGAAGGAACAATATTCAGAAACACAAATTTTCCAATACAGTGTCACATCAGAATCAAGAGTCAAGAATTCATATGTCCAGAAGACTAGCAGAAAAAGCCTGCATCTTTCTTCTGTCCTGAGGCAGGAGATGGGGTTGCATCTGGACATACACATCACTGCTCTCTGTGCTCAAAGCTGACACTGCAGTTGGTGTTTGCTCCCTGCTTTGCTTCACACCATCGCAGGGCAGGTGAGTAATCCGACAGAGGATATAAAAGCATGGCTTCCACCACCAAGCAGCTGTGTTGGAGCTCAGATAATATAGCTTTGTGCCTTGGGCAATCTCTTAATATCATTAAGTTTTTTCATGTGTAAAAGGAATGGCTTTGCTACAGGACCTCTACGGCTCCTTTTAAGGTGATTATTCTGGCTCTATAATTATACCTGTAGAGCTCACTGCATTACACATAACATAAAAATGGCAAGCATCAACAAGTCCTTACTTCACTTCCTGATAACCTTCTCCACCTACTTTCAACACAAAATCAGTGTGACAAATTAGGCAAGATTCCAGGCCCAAACATGTGGCTCCTGAAGCCAGTTTCAGCGAAAACTGTGTACCTGGATTTGGTGGGTCAAAAGGAAATATTCTAATACTATGCCTTAAACCCATGAAAAAGACATTTCCTTCGGGAGGCTAAATTCTCAGATCTGTATTCAAAAGCAGGGGCCTTGGGAAAATGCTGGGAAGACTGATGCCACCAGATCTTGAAGAGCCATTTGTTAGTGGTTGCACAACAGAGAGAGAGAGAGAGAGAGAGAGAGAGAGAGAGAGAGAGAGAGAGAGAGAGAGAGGGAGAGAGACAGACAGGCTCCTCTCTCCTAAGCTTGTGGGTGAGCATATAGTATGCAGTTTGGTGGCCCCATTCTGTTCTCACCAATAAACAAAAAGAAGGGAATGGGGGAGGGGAGGGGAGAATCTAAATATGTGGATTTGGTGGGTCTAGATCTCATGAATAAGTTGTGAAGAACACCCCTTGAATCTGGGCAGTCTGCCCAACTTGCTGGACCCAGATGAACCTAACAGATGTGGCCTGGGCCCTGGGCTCCTGGTAGCCCAGAGGGAAGGAGATGAACCCGACTGTTGGGAAGAGGGGATGACAGCCTCCATGGACGCAAACCTCTCTACCCAGACCAAGCCTTATGTTATAGGTTGCCAAGAAGCCTTGTGCTACTGTCCTCCCAACCTTTAAGATAAAATGATTTGTCAAGGAGAAGGGCCATGGGCTTTTTCTGATAGAATACTACTCAGTTGGACTCATAACCCAAGATCCAGAGACGGGCTTCAGGGGAAATGCTCTCATGACTGAATGCAAAACTTTGTACATATGTAGAATATTTTATAACACAGTAACACCTTGGTTTGCGAGCATAATTCGTTTTGGAAACACACTACTTGTATTGCAAGACATCACTCGTTTACCATGTTAAAATGTATTAGAAATGCTTGCTCGTCTTGCGCAACACTTGCAAACCAATTTACTCACAATCCAAGGTTTTACTGTATGTGCATTTTCCTAGGGAGAGGGTTTATCACTTTCATTTTTCAAAGAGGTTCAAGTCACCATAGATATAGAATGTGATTTTAAAAAAAATCCAATATATTACCCTTTTCTGTTATGCCTCTACTTAATTATCCAACAGGTACCCAAGGAATTCAAATTTTAGATATTTAAAAAAAAGAAAATTAAGTAAGGTTTAAGAGTTGGCAGTGAATTTTGAGAAAGTGGCATGCCTGCTAAATGCGGACTTTCATACTCTCCCTAAAACTCGAGAAGATAGAAACAATGACATGTCACTAAGGAGGAGTACAATTCACCGATCTTCTGATCTAAGGCCGATTAATTCACATGGGAGCAGCTGAAATCAGTTCAGTCACTGTCAGTAACAGAAGAGGCAATGGGAGAAGCTTGAAAGAATACTTGACCTGGAATACGGACTAGTCTCTATTCTCTAATCCTAGCTCTGCCTAATTTAATCTGTGACCTTGGACAAGTCCCTTCGTCTGTGCTTGGGTCCTTATCTGCAAAATGCAGGCCTCTGAGGTAGAGCACTAGTTTGCAAACTCTTTTCAGGCAATGAACATTATGTTTAGATAAAATCATCTAGAATTCATCAGAAGCTAAAACAAATTCAAAATGGCAGGCTCAACATATATGCATTTATCTCCACTCCCTCTAGAAACCCCATTAAGTTATGATTCTTACATAATCTCCTACTTCCTGAGCATTTATCACGTGGCTGTTTTAAGTGTATTCACGGATGGAATCCTTAACGCTCATATTAGGCAGGTGACGATCCCCAGTTTACAGATGAAGGAACTGAATCACCAGTGTTTAAGGAACTTGCCCAAGTTTTCACAGCTAATAAATGGCAGAGCCAGGATTCAAACCCAGGCACTCAGGCTTGAGTCTGTTTTATGCGTACCACCTCTCAGGCTGACAGGGACTAGCAAGGCTCCCAAGGAGAAAGAAGCTGAAAGAGATTAGAAATGTTACCAAATTTTGAAAAGCAGACAAAAGAGTAGTGACTGACTTAGCTGGAGAATACTGACTGCTGCATATGGCAAGCCACTGGAGAGCCTCCTCCAAAACTCAACTGTTGGAGACAACACAGGTTTCTCCTTAGGGTGTGTGAGCATAAGGAAGGCTGAAAACAGGCAGGACGACTCCCCTCACCAGGCAAGCACCTGCTCCATCTGCCCCAACAGAGGACTGGCGGTTTCCTCTCTGGACAGGATAAACTAGAGACTCCAGACTTGGGTAACCAGGGCGCCACTGAAGACAGGGAGTGGCCCATCCAGGGGGATTAAGTGAATGTTTGCACACAGAGGCAAGAGCCCCCAGTCTCCTCCCACCATGAGGCTCCTAGAATAACAGCAAGGCTTATTCCATCTAGACCGGCGGTTCTCAACCTTCCTAAGGCCGCGACCCCTTAACACAGTTCCTCATGTTGTGGTGACCCCCAACCATAAAATTATTTTCGTTGCTACTCTATAACTGTAATTTTGCTACTGTTATGAATCGTCATGTAAATATCTTTTTGTTTTCCGATGGTCTTAGGCGACCCCTGTGAAAGGGTCATTCGACCCCCAAAGGGGTGGCGACCCACAGGTTGAGAACCACTGATCTAGGCAGACTAGGAGTAGCATCACCAAAGAACGTGTCAGAAAAGCAAATTCTCCAGCTCATGCCAGATCTACTGAATAAGAAATTCTGGGGTGAGGCCCAACAACCAGTAAAAAGGCCACCAGGTGATTCTAATGCCCACTAAAGTTTGAGAACCATTGGCCTACAGGGAGGCCCACTAGTCCATAAACCCACACCAAAAAGCTTCCGACTTTTTCAATGTATTTGGAAGACAATCTGGAGTCACCAGAAGTTTCAGGAAAGACGCTATCCTGAAAGAGAGACCAAAACAGATTTCACAGAGCAGCACTAGTGAAGAGGAGGGAAATGGGGCAGAGCCTGGTTTGCTTGGCCTCTCCCTGGCACCCACCATCACACTGCCACTGAGCTAGGTCTCTGGCTCTACAGAATACTTAGAAAACGAATGAAGCAGGTGCTCTCTACGGTCCTGTCCAGCTCTAGCCTGTGCCTTTATACTGGTCTTTATGTCCCAGATCCTTGAAACTAATACAGCAATTTAGACTGACACTCTTGGTTGGAACTACCTCTGATAATTTACTTATCTGGAACTCCATCTGATAATTTACTTGTCCTTTTGAATGAACAAAAGGCATTTCAATGGAAAAATCATAATACAAGCATTCTTATGCTAAAGGGTTGCTATAGTCTGTATTTGCATTAAATGCAGAGGAAAAATGCACTGCTTTAATTTTTGCAGAAGTATCTGTGGCCATCCCACTCTTATCATGCCTTTTTTTGCTTCTCTGTATCTTACAAGCTTTCCCCGGCTCACCCTTTCAGGCTAAATCTTTATTATTATCATTAGTCAATTTATTGGGGTGACAATGGTTAGTGCAGGCTAAATCTTAAACCAAAAATTCTCCCCTTTTACTGCTTTTCACCAGTCTCTACTCACCCCAAACGTTACTACCACAACCAGATCATTCTTCTCCTTACAAATCTCTAGTAGCCTTGACATCTTGTACCATGAAATCATGGTGGACAAAAGTCTCTCATTTATATTTAGTTCCTCTGCCTCCTCTAGTCCAGCTCATTTTCTCGAATTCCTTGGTTCTCCACTAAAGATCCTTCCCCCTCTCAGGCCACTTCACTCCTCTTCTGGAAAACTAATCCCCTTCAGGAGGGGTTTAGAGTGATGAAAAACTTATGCCAGGCATGATGCAAAGAATACCACAATGTTCTCATTTGATCCTCACACTAATACTGAGAATTAGGAATCACCCCTATTTTCACATTTGGAAAACTGATGCTTAGAGAAAGAAATTAAGTAACTTGCCCAATTTTAATCCAAATCCTTCAATCTCCAAAACCACACTCTTAACCATTCTACTCTACTGCCTCCAGAGGTCTGACTCAAATAAATATGTGGAAGTAAAAAAGCTTCCTTAAAAGCTTTCTTATTTCCTGCAAAAAATAAGAAGAGCAAAAAGGGCTCTGTCATAGCATTGTTTTGTTTTGAAACGAGGTCCTCCACAGATGCTGACAGCCTTCCAGCCAAAGCACAACAGGGAACTGGGCTTGCAGCAGCATCTCCCCAGCTCCCTGCCTGGAGGGCTCCACATGGCTCAGCAGCGGGGCCAAGGAGCAGCCCAGCATGCTCTCCAGCAGGACTGGATGCAAAACACAGGAGGAAGGCTGGCTCCTGCGCCCAGAATGCCGGTAGGGAACAGGTGGTTAAGAGATCCCGCTCCCCACGCAGCCCATCAGTCCATTTTCTGTGACCTTTGTGGTGGTGGCGGTGGTATGCCTCCCAGTGTGGGGCAGAGCAGCTGCCCACTTCAAAAGGTTTCCGGATCCGACTTTAAAAGCTCGTAAGAGACCAGGTAGCAATCTAACAATCAAGAGCAAGCAATGACTCCTAAGGAAAAGCCTCCGCCTCTATAACACTGCTAACTTCGAAAGGCACAAAGAAATGTCTATGGTGACAACAGAAGGTGCTTCAGTGGTGCCCATCAGAATGTAGCGACGGCCACCGCCCCTTCCTCCACGGAGGGGCTGTAAGTCCATTTTCTCTTGTCTGTGTGACAGAAAGGGGAGGCGGGGACCCCAATGTCTCCCACTCCGAGGGCCTCAGCGGCGCACCTCTCAGCCTTTCCTTGTAAGGGCTGAGAGGCTGTGCCTGTCCGTCTCCCACTCGGCACCTCTCTCCCCTACTCGGTCTCCTCCAACCGCCTTTCCCTCTGCCCGCTAGACCTCGCTTCCCCTGTCGGCCCCGCCCCTCTTTCCTCTGCTCTGGCTGCCTTTTCCTCAGCCCGCGCCGCCCAGCCCTCGGTACCTTGAGCGTCACGTCGCACAGCTTGCCCTGCCGCCGGATCTCCTCCATGACGCCGTAGCCGCGACTAGGCAACTCGGACACGGAGAAGTGCACCAGGTCCTCCAGCTCCTCCGCGCCGTCCTCCACCATCTTCCCCCGCCGCCTCGACTGCGCAGGCCTGGCCGGCCGGCTCCAAACTAAACAGGGCGGGGCGCGGCGCACGCCAACTGCGGCTCGGGCGCCGGGCTGGGATCAGACAGGCCTGCGCGGCCGCCGTAGTCAAAGACGGCTCTGCGCCGGAAGTCCTGCTGCCCCGCTTCCTGGTTCATGTGCAGCCTTCTCTCCCTCGCCGTCCCAACCGTGGTCTCGCGCTTGCAGCTGCCGCAGTCTTCCTAAAATCATCGGTCCCATCTTCCGTCTTACCGATTCCGCCCTGGCCTTACTCGTATCTCAACAGACGACCGCAGACTTCATTTCCGCCACCACCCTGATACTTCCGGAACCTCCGGAAGCGACCCGTTGCCATGGCGGCCGTGTATACATACAGCCCAGTAGCTGAGCGTACCGGTTTTCGGTCGGGGCAGTTGCAGCGGTCGCCCTGCGAAAGGGCTGCTGCCTCCTGAGAGGTGAGCAGGGGCCACGCGCCAGGGTGGGAGAAGGTTGGTTGGAGAGAGAGTGTATGCCCCGGCAGCGGGCAGCGGCTGGGATCCGAACACCGCTCCACCTGGAGTTCACTGGGCTGGCTCGCTGATCTGTGAAACTCCGGCGGATGAGGACGCGGCATCGCGGGGGCCGTTTCAACTTGGCTGAGGCTTAGGTTCTTCAGATCTAACGTTCTCTGGTCCCACGAGAGTCCTACATGGTTCAGAGGGCGCGAGGCGGGGGGCCAGAGGTCTTCTGGGCTTTTCTGCACTTGTAGGTTTTCGAACTGGATGGGGCTCCCGGAACGCCAATCTGAGCCCTTCGATTTACAGATTAGGAAACCGCTCCAGAGAGGGTTAGGAATGGTCCCAAGGTCCACTGCCTCCCAGATTTTACCAAGGGGTCCGGTATGTTGGGTGAGAAAAAGGAGAAAGGCCAGTTCTGCCTGGATCCGAGTCTTTTGTTTGGCCCCAAAGTGGGTGCATTTGGGCCCTGTTTTTTTGTTTGTGTCATTTTGGTTCAGATGCTTCTGCATCAGATGTGTCTCTGATGACGGGTCGCTTTCTCATGAGAACCCCTCATCTGGGCAGAAGCGCTGGAAGATAGGGACCCTCCTGGTGCCTACCGACCCAGCAGATGCTCCCTCTCCTTTTATCAAGCTTTCAGATGCTTGGTGGCAATTCTGTTCATTCTCACCTCTAAAACAAATGAGGAAACAGCGATCCTCTAAGCAGCGAGGTTTCCTGGTGGCCACTCAGAGGTTTACTTATTTACACCAGAAATATGTAAGGATAGTGCCAGGGAGAGAGGGGCATTCGTTCCCCACAAGGTCCTAGGGGAGAAGGACCCTACTAAAAGGGAGGGCGTGGTGAGGGGCTGAATATGGTTTTTTGCGAGTGGTGCCTGGAAACCAAGTGTCTCCTAGAAGGGCTGTGGACTCAGATATTGGAGGTGGTGTGGGAGGAGAGTGACATTATATGCCCCTTGGGACTTTTCTCAGTAGTGACCGAAGATGGAGCAACACATGGAGATTCAGCCACCCTCTGACTTCCAACCATGACCATCACCACCAACCACGATTTCTTGAGCACCTGCTCTGTGCTGGGCACTGCTCTGGATATTGAGGGGGGATTCAAAAGAGATAAAAGGCACAGCCCTATCTCCCATGCAGCTTGTAATTTAATTTAGGAGCTGAAACCCACTCAAATGATGCGGCATAAGAACACTAACAAGCATTTCAGTAAGTGCAAAATGGCATGGCGTCTCCAAATGTCTGGGTGTTGAGGGACTGCTGAGTAGCAGACTCACAAGGGGTTGTAGTTAATAGAGAAGGCTTGCCTCGGTTGGCTGTGGCTTCTGGCATGCCTGGTGCCATGGGTGTTTGCATGGGGAGGGCTTGGGAATCACAGATAGGGTGACTGCATGCATGCGCATGTTGGCAAACTGTGGGGTAGAAGAGGAAGAGGCAGGCTCTGGGGGAAGGGTGATGCTTGGAGCTGGCCTGTGCTGCCCTTGTGCTGTCAGTGGGTGGGGGCTGCTGGGAGAGCACCTGCCCCAGAGCTGCTCTACTTCTTCATGGTACCCTTCAGAGGGCATCCTGGGCAGGAGGATGTGCCCTCGGACGGGTGTGGGGAATGGTTCCCAGAGCTTTAGAGATTGAGGGTGTTTGCATGAGTTAGAACATGCCTCCCTCCACTCTCAACTTCCCCGTAATCTAGATCGAAACGAACTTTAGTTGTGAAATTTTCTTTTTAGTTTCCTCAATTTAGGATTCATGTTAGAGCTATTTGTAGCTTTTTGTTTCTAGAGCTCAATTTTTCCGACAAAAAAATTTAGGGCAGAAATTGGACAAGCCATTATCTTGCTCACCTGAGTACCTTTTAGATTCATTTCCTAAAAATTAGGTCTGAATGACCCCACAGTGGAAAGGGCTTCCATGAAATCATTACTGAGGAATGGAGGAAGTGGACACACACTCTATAATAGGCAAATATGAAAGTAACATGTTTGCTTATTTGATTTGACATATGAAGGGCTTGTAACTGGGGTTAGAGTTCAGTGTCCACATTGAAACTAAATAGAAAGAGCAGGACCTGTCTCTAACTTGCTTCTATAGAGATATTTAATGCTACTTGATGATAGTTAATATAATTGTAAGAGGAAATCAAGGGGTCAACACAAGTTGTGTCTAGAAATGTGGAAGAACATTAATATTTTAAAAGCATGGAGTCATTTCTATCAGGTAACACACATTGGACCTGTCTTAGATAATGCATGTAAAATGTTACCATTCTTTATTGAACGCACTTTTTTTAAAAGTGCAATAATTAACTGCATTAAAAAGAAGAAATCCCTGTCGTGCCTGACTTTTCTTTGCAGTAAAGGTCTTGAAAATTAGCTTTTTAACAACATTAAACATCATATCAGTTTATTTGTTAGAGTGCTTTGTAGTAGCGCAGGCAATTTATTTTTTTTCCTTAATAACTGTGTTGATATTGCTTTTTTGCAATTTGAAGATGAAATGGAGTGAGCTCCCTCTCTATGCCTCATGTTTCCCTAACTCTTCATAAATTCAGTAAATTTCTTTGTTGGTTGTCCTTTTCAGAAGTATGCAGTTTTCCTTAGCCTCTGCTCCTCTCTCCTGTGCATAAATGCAGGAATACAAATATATGTGTGTCTATCTGAAAGAAAATTATGAGAATATAGTTAGGCTTTAGGAGAAGAAGAGGAGGTAGGGGACGATCTGTGATTTTGCCCTCAACGGAGCACCAGAGAACAAAGAATATTTGATTATGGGCTAGATTAAATCTATGTCCAGCGAATCTTTTTCTGATCTAAGTTAGTCTGATAGAGGTGCTGCACCTGAAGTAAGGTATGTTAATGAAGAAAAGAATTAGTTTTCAGGCCTTTCATAGTAAGTATTTGCAAGGAAAATCTAATGAATGAGGCAAAGCATAAGTGGACTTGGATACAGAACATTTCTAGAGACTACATCTAAGATTAGGCCGCTACAGGGAGCGTTCTTTGCTTTGTATTTCGGTCCCGTAGGTGGTCATTGGTGGAAAATGGTGAGGCAACCTGTAAAGTAGGAAGCACACGTACTTACTGGGCCACGTCCTGTGGGCAGAGCACTGAAATGCTAAGGGATAAAAAGGAAGACCGGCATCCAGTGGGATAG
Organism: Hipposideros armiger; assembly: GCF_001890085.2. NCBI lineage: Eukaryota > Metazoa > Chordata > Mammalia > Chiroptera > Hipposideridae > Hipposideros > Hipposideros armiger. The sequence continues at coordinate 2,976,918 of NW_017731368.1, forward strand.
GAAGACATGGACTGCGCATCAGTCTTTTCTAATCCTCTTCATGAATGATGCCTCCCCTCTCATTGTAATTTGATGATGTCTACTGAAAATTTCGCTATTTTCTTCTTTTTAGCTAGAATGGGGACTAGGAAAAAAGTTCATGCATTTGTCCGTGTCAAACCCACCGATGACTTTGCTCATGAAATGATCAGATACAGAGATGACAAAGTAAGTGCGGTGTGTTTGCCTTCACCTGCCTGGGCCTCTCTCTGTCCCACCTCCAAACAACCTTTGAAGGACCAAGACAGAATTGGTAAAAGCTTAGACGGACTCTAGAGTCCATAAAGTCCAAGCCATACCCCCACAATGCCATTGATGAAAAAAACCCCATTTTTAATTGTCTTTTCGGTTAGTAAGTTTACCTTCATCCTTGTATCTGACACAGAAAAACTGACATTTGTCCATACTCATAAAGCTTTCTGGTGATCAGATCTGCTGTTACATAATCTCCCAGGGGGTACAGTAAGAATGTCTCAAGTTGATTACTGTTAAACTTACCAGAGCAGTGCGGGGAACTCTTGTCGAGAGAACTGGAAAGATTTATCCATCCCCATGTCCTCATCACTGACCCGAGAACCTTTTCGAAGACTGTGATGGACTTAGGACAGCTTGAGAGTGTTAGATGCTTTTATTCAGCAAACATTTGTGGATCTACTATAGGCAGCATTGAGACATTCTTTAAGGGAAGAATTCAAGGGCCAACTGCTCAAACTTCGAACGTCCTAGTAGTCAGGAAAAAGTTCACGTGCCGCCCTGTGAAGTGTACACTTGGACATGGTTTCAGTGGATGCAGAAGCACAGAGCCATTAATGTATGAATGGACCAAGCCTCTCTCTCTTGATCTTAGTTTTCTCTGTGTGGCCGTGTCTTGGCTCCTGCATTAGGGCAGCCAGTCTAAGATTCCGAGAGTCTGTTTACATCGGAAGTCCCCATTGTGAAGAATGGACTCTACCATTGACCTAACCCAGTATGTTCCTAAATCAGCAGCTGCCTTGGGGGCTTGCTGTGGGGGGATCTAAAAATATAAAAACTGTTTCAGGCATCTTTGCATCTAAAGATGCCTAATTACGTGCCTAAAGATGCCTGATTACAAGTAGGCAGACACCCCTGATTTACTCTAATACCAGTGAGTAACTAAGTGTGTCTGAGAAGGCCCAGAGCCTTTCCTATAGCTCTTATTTCATCTCTGCTCACACTGACCATAGCGCATCTGTGGAGGTAGCTGCTCACCACAGTCCTGAGGGAGGCCTCACCGCCAGCGACCAGAGAGAGAGGTGGGCGCAAGCCCAGCCACTGTGACCAAGCCCACTGTTCTCTCTGGCCTAATCCAAGGCCTCCCTATGCTTACTGGCCGTGGCTAACGCTGGTTTGTTAAGAACATGATAAATGTGCTTGACCTCATGTCATAGATGGAGGAACCAAGACAGTACCCTGCAAACTAGGGAGAGATGGACCAAAACTAGCAAGTGCCCCAGTCCACTGATCCTTCTACCAAGGGCCACGTGGCCTCCCTACAAGAGCTTCCTTCTCCCATCTCAAACAAATCATCTGGAATATCAGCCCATATGAGGGAGTACCTGTTCTTCCTAGTTCACTTCTTCTATTTCCTCTGAGTCAGGGATATTTTTATACCAGTCTCCTAACACATAGCCCCCTCCATCCCTCCCTTCCTCCCTTTTTTCTCCTAGACCATTGATATTCACTTAGAAAGAGATACTCGGAGAGGAGTCATCAATAACCAGCAGACAGACTGGTCATTCAAGCTGGATGGAGTTCTCCATGATGCCTCTCAAGACTTGGTTTATGAGACAGTTGCGAAGGATGTGGTCTCTCAGGCCCTCAATGGCTATAATGGTAATTTAGTTCATTAACTGTCATTTTACATAAGAACCCCCAGAACCCCTCGTGGAGGAAGAGGTGCACATGTTTTTTGGTGAATAAAATAAAATATAACCTCATTTACTAACTTTTGGTTGCTTATTTGTCAGTTTCCATGTTCTTATAGGAGAAAACTTGCTATTTGGTTGTGACATTATGGTCATGGCTTGATCCAGTGTCCTGGGACCCTACCTTCATAGGAATGACCTTGGCTTTCTATAGGTCACAGGGATTCAAGTATTATCCTGCTTCAAATCACTCAAATATTAGTTTTGAAGATAATGCCCTTAGGATTAATTTGACTGCATCCAAACATTTTTCTCTTGGCCACCTGCTTGGAGCCATTTCCATTCATTCTACCAGCACAATCAACCTATTCATATTCTAGTATAAGATTATTTAGATGTATCACTAAAAACTTGAGTAGCGTTTGATTTTCTTAAATCAAAAGTGGCTTTGTTAGGACATTTTTACCAAGTTGTTCAATGTAAGATTGTTTTAAAATCGTAGCAAGATTTTAAAATCCTTAGAATATATTGTAGTCTGTAGACTTGATATGGTGGCGGCTGACTAGAATGGTCCCCGTTTGCAAGTTTTAGGTCTGTTTACAAGTGCGTTGAGTGTAGATGCTCAAACATTGTAATCTCTGCTTGTGATAACACAGGTGTGGTCCTCATTGACCCTGAGGAGATGTGGCCTGGGAGGTAGAGACTGAGGAACTGGGGAGGTTTAGAGTCCTGGGTCCTGGGTGCTGTGGAACCACAAATGGGCTCTGAGCCCCAGCTGAAGGGACTCCTTCCTGCACATTTGTGTTGAGTAATAGACACTCTTTCTGACTTCCAGCTCAGATCCTGAATTAAGGCCTCTTGTATAATAATTGGTAAGACCTACCAATCCCAGGAACTAGAGCATCCATTTGGCAAAGGCAAACGCTGATGTCCGTGGCACTGCATTGCCCAGGCAGGTCTGCTGTGTCAACACCCAGAAGCAGCCTTCGGGGTGGGGTCTGGCTCTTCCGGCCCTGGCTGGGAGGAAGAGCAAATGGGAACAGGAGCCCAGGGTGACTGTGTGGTTTGTGTCCTGGAGCTTGGTGGTGATGGTAGAACTAAAGAATGTAAGAGACGCAAGTGCAAGTCTCCCCAGAGAGAGCAGTGGCACCCGATCAGGAACTTACTGGTCATGGTGATCCGTGTCTGGAAGCGGCGTGGGGTCGACCGGCAGCCCTGTTTGATCCTGTGGGAACTTTCAGTCTACCAAGAATTCTCACCATTAGCAGGAAGTGCCCTCCCCACTCCCATCTCTTCCGGGGCTTTGGAAGCTCTTCTTGCCTCCTGCCTGGCCAGCCGCCCGGGGAGGCCCAGCCCTGAGACTCTGGCAGTTCACGATCTCGCTGAAGAAGGGCTGGAGTTCAGTGCTGTTAGCCCTCTCCTCATCTTTCTAGGAAAATACCCAGTTCCTCTGTTCTCTGGGAGTCCCTGCTCTCCTCAGATCTCTCGGCAGAGGGAACGGTAGAACACTATATGGGCCACAGATTGAGAGCAGCTGTCTGTGTTTTGGCCATTCATGTCCCTGCCTCCCTACCCGCCCGCCCTCTGTGGCAGGAATTCCCGATATCCTTGGCTGCTCCTGGTGGCCACCTTCACACCAGGGTCCCGGCTGGCACCAGGCATGCTGGGGGAGGGAGAGCTATCCTTGGAGCCATTTTCCTGGATGTCACCAATTGCGTTTTGAAATATTTGCAGGCACCATCATGTGTTATGGGCAGACGGGAGCTGGCAAGACATACACCATGATGGGGGCAACTGAGAACTACAAGCACCGGGGGATCCTTCCTCGTGCCCTACAGCAGGTAGAATGGGCCCGCAGGTGGGGTGCCACACAGGTCCCCTCTCTCTACCATAGATGCTGCCGATCCCGGGCCGGCCACTGGAAACAGCGGGGTCCAGGCCTCAAAGGAGTCGCAGTCTTTAGAGAAAACAGGATGCACATGGTTCTGTGTGTGTGTGTGTGTGTGTGTGTGTGTAAGTCAGTGTGTCAGAGGCCTCAGGAAACCGGGAGTTCAGGTTTCAGACTCTGACCCACGCCCGTGCTGAGCCTGTTGACTCATTGGTGACAGGGAGTGGGACATGCTGACTGGCTTCGTGCCGCTCTGGTGGCCTGTGATCCTGTAACTGAGGATTTGGAGGTCTGAATCGTGTTCCTTCCTGGTTTTGATGAGGGGATATGGACCCTGCAGAGCTTCCTTACTGGCCTGCTCTGGCCTCTTCCTCCACCGCAGCCCCAGAGAGAGCCATGGGAAGAAGAGGCGGGCAGAGCCAAGATACCAACTCTCAGGACCAGTCGGCCCTGGGGGTCTGGGAAGTGTGACTGAAGACGAGACAGATGGGCCTTCCTTCGGGGTCTGCTAGCCTGGGTTCTGTGAGGGCTCTCTATTGAAAAGTAGGAGGCAAAGGGCTTTTTCCCAAAACCATCTTGAGCTTCAGTAGTGTAACCCAGTGCTGCCCAATAGAAATACAGTGTAAGTCACATATGCAATTTTGAGTTTTCCGGTAGCCACATTTAAAAAAGTAAATCAGATGAAATTAATTTTAGTAATACATTTCGTTTAATGCAACATACTCAAAATACCATTTCTACATGTAATCAATATGAAAGTTATTGTAATATTTTATATTCTTTTTCTCATAGTAAGTCTTTGAAATCCAGGATGTATTTTATACTTACAGCATTTCAATTTAAACATTAAATATTCATCAGAAACCCTTGATCTGTATTTAGATTTCATAAAATTTACAATTGAAAAAGCAGATTTAGAACCCCAGTTCTTCCAAACATACTTAAAAGTTTACCAGTAACTGAATTTAGTATCAGCTTTTCAATTTCAGTGAATTCAAATTCAAATTTAAAATTTAGTTCCTCATTTGCACTAGCGACATTTCAAGTGGTCAACAGCCACCTGTGGCTAGTGTCTACCGTATTGAACAGCACAGAGCTAGACTGTTAAAGTAGGATGGGACTTCAGGGATCATGCAGCCCAACTCCTCATTTGACAGATAAGAAAATTAAGATCCAGAGAGGGGAAAAGATCGTCCAGAGTCACCTGCTGGTAAGTACTAGGGAGGGTATTAGGAGTTGAGAAGGCTGAGGCTTCGCTTCTTCCCTTACTAGTTGAATGGCCATAGACAAATAATTTTATTGCACGGAGCTTTCCATAAATGGGTATTACTCTGCCCTGCTTCAGTCACAGAGAGTTCTGGGGATGGAATTAAATAATGGCTGTGAAAGAGGCTTCTATACAGTGAGGCCCCATAAACAAGAGATCTTCACTCCAGAGTCCTTTCTATTCATCATGCCTCCACTTCTTGGAACTGCACAATTATTAGCCAATCTGTAAGTCAGGCCTCAAAAAGCAAGATGATAGATATCACCCAATGGACTGAGAATTATAATAATTGTTGCGGATGACTGTTACTAGACTAGACTGCCAACTAGACTGTAAATTCTTTTAGGACAGGGGTTTTCTTATTGTACTTTTGGTGTTCCCTCGTGAGGTTAAGAACTCTCCCTACACTAGCTGGTCATTGGAGTTCTGCTCTTGGTAACTGCTGTCCAATCTCCCATCTAGGTTTTTAGGATGATTGAGGAACGCCCCACACATGCCATCACTGTACGTGTTTCCTACCTGGAAATCTATAATGAGAGCCTATTCGATCTCCTGTCCACTCTGCCCTATGTTGGACCCTCAGTCACGCCAATGACCATCGTGGAAAACTCTCAAGGAGTCTTTATTAAGGGCTTGTCAGTCCATCTCACAAGTCAGGAGGAGGATGCATTCAGCCTCCTTTTTGAGGTGAGACGATCAAGACTAAGGTTTCCTTCCTTCCACCCTTCCTCCCTCTTTCCCTCCCTTCCTTCCTTTCTTGTATTCTTTTTCTCACGCCCTTCTTCTTAGTTTTTCACTTTGATAATCAGAATGAAAATTAATATATACTCATTTAGCAATTTCAGCTAGTTACTGAAAAAATATAGGAATAAAAAAAGAATTCGCTCATTTGTTTCCTACATATGGCAACAATGATGTATATTTTGGCTTATTTCCTTCCAGTCTTTTTTCCTGTGCAGTTTTTTCTTTATATAGTTGAAATTGTCCTTATGGTTTTTGGGTTTTATTTCCAATTAACATTAAATCATGAGCATTTGTGGTATAGAAAAAAATAAGAGTTAGTGTTCTTGGTATATAAAAGCTCTTACAAATCAATTTTAAAGTCCCACAGTGTATGTTATTCTTTTTTAAAAGTCATAGTGGTTGGAACTCTTATATATTGCTGGTGAAATGTAAAATAGTTCAGCCATTTTGGCAGTTTCCTAAAAAATTAAAATTAATTTTATCCATAGGACCTAGCAATTATACTCCTAGGAATCTACCCAAGACAATTGAAAGCATATGTGTACACAAAGACTTGTACACAAATATTCATAGCAGCAATATTCATAATAGCCAAAGACTTGTATGTTTATCTGACGCTGCGAAGCCTGAGTTTCTCTAGGTAAAGCCAAGGACTGCCATTGCTGGGTCATAGAGTATGTGTGTCTTAAGCTTTCTTAGATGATGCCAACTATTTTATTTTCCATTGTAGTTATCAGAATTCTCATTATTATGGCTTTAAAATTCTGATCAATCTGGCTGGTGTGTAGTGTTTCCCACTGTGGTCTTGGTTTGCATTTCTCTGATTACCAATGAAATTAGGAACTTAACATGTGTTTATTGACCATTTCGGTTTCCCTGTTCCTGTCTTTTGTTTATTTTCTTTACAGATGTCTTTTTTTTCTGACATATGTGTATAAATTCTTTGCATATTCTGAAAACTAGTTCCTTTTCAGTAAAACACTAGTTCTTTTTCTTTACTTTTTTTTTTTTTAAAGATTTTATTGGGGAATTGGGGGAGGGGACCAGCCAAGTTGTTGTTCTTCAATTTTCATTGTGGAGGGCGCCAGTTGCCATCTGGCTTCCTGTCGGCAACTCGTGGCCTCTAAGCTCAAAGTGCTGTGTTCAGTCTTAGTTGCAGGTGGGTGTAGCCACCATCCCATGCGGGAGTCGAACCAGCAGCCTTGTTAAGAGTGCATGCTCTATCCACTGAGCCATCCAGGCTGCAGCTCAGCTCAAGATGCCAAGTTCAATCTTAGTTGCAGGTGGGGATAGCCTACCATTGAAAAGGCAGTCTTGTTGTTACACCAGCTGAGCCATCCTGCCACCTGTTGGCAGCTCAGCCACAGCTCAGCTCAGGTGCAGCATCACTGGCCCATGTAGAAATTGAACCCGCAGCCCTGTTGCTCAGAGCTTGAGCTCTGAAGCCAACTTTTAACCAACTGAGCCACTCGGCCAGCCCTAGTTCTTTTTCAAGTATTTCTTTTTCATGTGTGTTGCAAATACCTCCTCTTTCCTGTGGCTTGCTTTTTCTCTCTCACTTTATGTGATATTTGATGAACAAAAAATTCTTAATTGATTAAGTTGAATGTGTATAAATTTTTTGTTTTGGCTTTTTGTGTAAAGAACATATAAGAGGATTAAAAAGAAAAATCCATTGGTAGAATTTACCAGTAAAGCCATGTGGTCCTTGACTTTTGTTTTAGGGAGGTTTTTGATTATTAATTCAATCTCCTTACTAGTAATGGGCCTGTTCAGATTTTTCTATTTTATCATGATTCAGACTTGGCAGTCTGACAGTCCCTATCTTTGAACTGAAGCATTTCATTCCATTTGCAATTAATGTAAATTATTAATATATTTCATTTTAAATCTGCCTCTTTTTCTCTCTCATTTATCATAGAAATAACAATTTGCATATTTAGTTGATATACACACATATATACACAAGTAAGTATGTATAACTGGTGAAATCTTAATAAGCTCTATGGATTATACCAATGTCAATTTTTTTTTTTTAAAGATTTTTTATTGGGGAATTGGGGGATGGGAACAGTGCTGGGGAATTGGGGGAAGGGGAACAGACAAGTTGCTGTCCTTTTGTTCTTCAGTCTAGTTGTGGAGGACGTTGCTTCACTGGCCCAAGTTGACACCATCATTGTGCTTCTGGACGGCCACTCACTGCGGCTGCTGGCCACTCACGCTGGCTGCTGGCTATATACGGTAGCCCGTGGCAACCCACTGCCACAGGGGCTGCAGCCTACGCCGTCGCCGGCGACTCAAAGCAGCCCAGCTCCAGGTTGAGCTGTTGTTCAGCATCTTAGCTGTAGAGGGCAGTGTCACTGGCCCTCATATGTGGGATCCGAACCGGGGCCCTCTGGTGTCCCAAACCAGTTCTTAACCATCGCGCCACTCGGCCGGCCCCTGTCAATTTCTTTTTTTTTTTTTTCTTTTTTTTTAGCTGAGCCATCCTGCCACCTGTTAGCAGCTTAGCGGTAGCTCACCTCCAGCCGGGACTCGAACCACTGTTGCTCAGAGCTCACACTCTTGAATGAGCTCTTAACCAAATGAGCCACTCAGCCAGCCCCCAATGTCAATTTCTTGGTTTTGATATTGTGCTATAGTTTTGCAAGATGTTATCATAGAGAGGCTGAGTTGTCATAGAGAGGTCCTTGCTGCCATTTCTTTGAGACGTCCTATAAATCAAAATAAACTACTGTTTTATCATAACATTATATTTATTTATTTATTTATTTTAAAGATTTTATTGGGGAATTGGGGGAGGGGAACATCCAATTTGTTGTCCTTCAGTCTTAGTTGTGGAGGGCACAGCTAGCTCAGCTCCAAGTCCAGTCGCCATCCCGCTGCCCGTCGGCAGCTCAACGGCAGCTCAGCTCTGGTGCAGCATCACTGGCCCATGTGGGAATCGAACCAGCGACCCTGTTACTCAGAGCTCGCACTCTTAACCAACTAAGCCCCTCAGCCAGCCCTTATTTTATATTCTTTATCTAATTCCACTACTTTATCTCCTTGAGTGTCAGTTCTGCAGGTATTCTTTCTACTGACTCTTGCTTACAGTGGCTTGTTTCTATGCTTTGTGATTTGATTATAAACTACTTTCTTGGAGCTTTATCAGTGGGTCAGGTCTTCTTTGAAGCTTGAGTTGGGAATATATTACTTTAGAGAAGATTTTATTTTTCTTTCAGGAGCCTAGGGGACATTACCACACCAGTCCAGGGCCTCTTTAAATGAAATGTCTATTTTAAGGTTGTCAAAACTTATAAGTAGTATGTGCTTATGCCCCAACCCCATGTATTTTTTCTTTAATTTTATATTTTATTTATTTGACATTCAGTATTGTTTTATATTAATTTCAGATGTATCGCAATCTCATGTTTGGTTGAGGTTACGATTGTGAATCCTTGGAGACATTATTTTACCCCTTCTATCCAGAGATACAGCCATTGATGAAATAGTTTTCTTGCTCTCCACTTTCTGCAGCAGATTTTCCTCTATTTCTCTTTTGCCAGAGGGCATAGACTTCAGGGATGTGGGTTATCAGACACCTCCCTTGGGTAGATCCAAAGCTTTTTCTGACTTCACCTGCGTGGCTGGATTACAAAGTGTTGAGTTCAGAACTGTGAAGGGACCCTCCCACAAGCATATGTACAAACAGACACACACATAGAAACTCCAGGCCTCTGAATTAGAAATCAGGTCTGTATTACTCAGCCTCACAGTGGTAGTAGTGACTATATTAGTATTGTAGCACAGTTTCCTATACCCCAATCCCCCATAGAGCAACACAGGGCAGATGTCACATGTGTTTACAGAAGGGAGGGGTGTCTGTACTACTGGAGAGAAATTGCAAAGTTATAAATCTGAGAGCTTATATAAGAGCTGGTACATTTGTTCCTCTTCCCCTCTGTGAGGGTAGAGAGAGACTGGGGGGTGAGGAGGCATGTAGGGACAGAAAGGGAGAATGAGAGAGAGCATGCTTTTATTTTGAAATGTAAGCAAATCCTCTCTTGGGAAAGGAGGGGAAGGTGTCTACCCTGGAATTTAAGCTTTTGGCTCTGGAGAAAAAGAAAGGTTTTTATCACCCTTTGAACAGGAACAGATGGTTCAGGTGGGGGGATGGGAAATGGAGGAAGTCATGGGGGGGGGCATAAGTTGTTCAGATCTTCCACCCTTAGACTGTGAAGAGCAAGTGGCTCTGGGAGAAAAGGAGATATTCTCTATCTTTATAACATGTCGATTTCATTGCTCAGAGAAACACCAAGAAATCCAGGAATGACTCCCTTAGAAGCACCTGGTCTGCAGGAGCCCTGAGGACAGTAAGAGCATTGGTCCTTGCTAATCGTTCCTGGATTCCTGCTCCTGCTCTTGCCTTGTGTCTGGCTGCCCTTACTTTCCTGCAGTCTCAGCCATGAATTCAATTCAAAAGGAAGTTTCAAATAATCTACCATCTTTAGGAATTTGGCAGTAGGAGGGTTTGTGAATACTTAGTCCAATACAATACTTATTGTATTGCTGGAAACCCTCTTCATGTTTTGGGCTGAGATACAGTGTAAAAGGTATAGGACTTGGAATTGGGGGACCTGGGCTCAAGTCCAGGTTTCTTTCAAGCTATGAAGCCTTAGCCTTGAGCAAATCATTAATCTCGTCCAGCCCTAGTTTGCTCATTTGTAAAGTGAACACTAATAGTATCTTATCCCAAAAGGTTGTTAAGAGAGTCAGATGGGGTCAGGCATTTTTTTCTTTTCTTTTTCAAAACTGAGTTATAATTGACATATAACATTATATTAGTTTTAAGTGAACAACATAGTAATTCAATATTTGTATGTATTGCAAAATGACTACAGAAATAAGTCTAGTTAACATTTGTCACCACACAGTTTTTTTTCTTGTGATGAGGACTTAAGATATACTCTCTTAGCAACTTTGAAATATATAATACAGTATTATTAACTATAGTCACCATGCTGTACGTTACATCCCATGGCTTGCTTATTTTATACATACCCAGAGGAGGCACTGCTGGGTCAGAGGGTAGGCCTAGTTTTGATTTTGTAAGGAACCTCCAGATTATTTTCCATGGCGGCTGACCAAGTGAGATCAGGCATTTTGAGCACCCACCACAGGGCCTCGCATGCAGTAAGTGCTCAGTGGGTGCTGTTCAGAAGCCTGATTTTTGGTATTTCTCGAGCACTCATATTTAGAATTGAACCAGGCATTTTGTTAGCAGTAATTCCTCAAACCTTGATGCCTTCCTGGGCCACATCCTTGTTGAGCTCTTATGGTAGAAGGACAAATTCGAGGCCTGAAGAAACTCACTGTGGGGTGGGGACAGGAGAGGGATAAACCTGTGACAACCAGGGCACAGTGTCAGCTGTGTTCCAGGAGTGGCAGGCACCTGGAGGGATGTGGGGTCAGCCAGCAAAGGACTCTTCATGGAGGAAAATGCACTTCTCTGGCCTGCGGCGGTTGTTTAATAGAAGCTAGAAAGACAAGAGGGCGCTTCAGAAGGAGGGGACTAAAGGATAAAGGTGAAGTGGCCCCTAATACTCTTGGTGAATGTCACTATATTTGTAGGACAGGTAGACAGTGAGAGGGCTATAGAGATTTAGCCATGGGGGCCAGCCAGGTCTGCTCCACAGCCTGGGTCCTCCCCTTCTCTTTGGGTGCTCCACTCTCTCCAGGGGCCCATGGCATCACTGCTTTGGGGCTTATTCATAGGGACCTTTTTCGTCTAAGATCTCCACCACACCTCCTTTTAAGTATATTCTGGTCATAGGGCCCAATCCTGCGAATTAGAGGCAAGGACCTGCTGTCCCTTTAAAAGTACAAGTTACTGATTTTTTTCCTAATTTTTAAAAGTAGCACATGTTCACTTTAAAAAACTATTGAAGCACAAACCTGTATAAAAAAGAAAAAATGACCCATAAACCTCAATGTAGAAGTGACTATCATTACCCTCTTGGTAGCAGCATCTGTTTATCCTTTCTTCTATCAATGCTTTTGCATTCCTTAATTGTTCCATCATATAATTTTGTCCTTTGTTCTGGTAAGGTGGTGTATCACCTTGATTGACTTGTTTATATTGAACCATCCTTGCATCCCAGGGGTAAATCCCAGTGGTCATGGTGTAAGATCCTTTTTTTAAAATTTTCTTTCTTTCTTTCTTTCTTTCTTTCTTTCTTTCTTTCTTTCTTTCTTTCTTTCTTTCTTATTTATTTTTTTAAAAGGTTTTTATTGGGGAATTGGGGGATGGGAATAGTGCTGGGGAATTGGGGGAAGGGGAACAGACAAGTTGCTGTCGTTTTGTTCTTCAGTCTAGTTGTGGAGTATTTATTTATTTTTTTTAGCTGAGCCATCCTGCCACCTGTTGGAAGCTCAGTGGCAGCTCAGCTCGGGCTGGGAATTGAACCGGCGACCCTGTTGCTCAGAGCTCGCACTCTTGAGTGAGCTCTTAACTAACTGAGCCACTTGGCCAGCCCTCAAGATCCTTTTAATGTACTGTCAAAGTCAGTTTGCTGTGATATTGGATTCTGCCTCCCTCTGTTATTAAAAACTATTTGCCAACATTTTCCCACCTGCATAGCATTCCATTATACAGATAGGTCATTCCCTACTTGTTGGTTGATTTATGATTCAATATTTATGAACATTTTGAAAGCTCTTAATTCTTCTTGCCACTTGGCTTTTAGAAAGCTATACAAATTCACACATCCATAGCAGTGGGTGAAAGTACATTAAAACCTTGGATTGTGAGTAACTTGGTTTGCAAGTGTTCTGCAAGACAAGCAAACATTTCTAATACATTTTAACTTGGTAAACACGCGATGTCTTGCAATACGAGTAGTTTGTTTCTGGAACGAATTATGCTCGCAAACCAAGGTATTACTATATAGGCCTGGATCCCAACTTGTCTCCCCTTCTACTAGTTTACGAATGAGATTTGCCTGGGAGGCCTGGCTGACTGCTGTGATATGAGATCACTTGTGTAACTGTCAGTATAGTTGAAACGACCCAAATGTTTTGTTATTTAAAAATTTTTAAATGTCCACATTTTCCCTCCTCTTCAGGGAGAAACCAACAGGATTATAGCCTCCCATGCGATGAACAAAAACTCATCCAGGTCGCACAGCATTTTCACCATTTATGTGGAGGTAAGTACAAGCTTTCTGAATAGCCTGGGAGGGACAGCTGATTCCCAGGGGGCCTGCTCAGTCAGGAGCTTCTCCCCATGACCTCCTAACCTCTGTTTGGATGTTTCATAGGCTCATTCCCGGACCTTATCAGATGAAAAGTACGTCACTTCCAAAATTAACTTGGTGGATCTAGCAGGCTCGGAAAGGCTAGGGAAGTCTGGGGTAAGTGAGGGGAGCAGGAGGTTCCTTCTGCACAAGCCATGGCCCTGTTTCTGGCACAGTGCCCTCACTGGGTGTTCATGAGCAGTCCTGGCCCAGCCACAGAAGAGAAGGTGGGCTTGACCCTGTGGAGCTGGTGAAGCAGAATCAGCAGAGGTGGAACGGCTGCAACACAGAGCAGCTCCTACTGACGGGACTTCTCTAAACAGTCGATGAGGCGATGGCCCCTAAATTTCTAGCACGATGCTGGGCACTCAGTAAGTGCTCAGTAAAACGCTAGTGTTAGCATTCCTCTGTGTATGAGCAGGATGGTTCTCAGGACTATTTGCATGAGCACCTCATCACAAATAAATATTCATATGAGTGTTAGTATTAGCATAAGTATTCGCAGGACTATTCAGGTGAGCATTCTTTGTGCGTCTGTAGGCGTGTTTGTATTTCTGTAAATGTTCGTAGGATTATTTGCTCAAGTATCTGCACAAATATTCCTATGTGTCTTCATATTAGTGTGAATCTTACATGAATATGAATATTCACATAAGTATTCATATTCACATGAGCATTCACATAAATATTTGCATGAGTGTTCCTGTGAGTATTAGTATTAGCCCAAGATGGAACACAATCCCTTGACGTTGAGAGAAGACCCCGGTTCTGGGAGGTGGGCTCTGGCTTGGCCACAGACCTGCAGTCTTCTTAGTGGGGCAGTCTCTCCACCTGGTCTGAAGTGGAACTGACCTTTGGTTTGTAGTCTGAGGGCCGAGTCCTGAAGGAAGCCACCTATATCAACAAGTCGCTGTCATTCCTGGAGCAGGCCATCATTGCCCTTGGGGACCAGAAGAGGGAACACATCCCCTTCCGGCAGTGCAAGCTCACCCACGCCCTGAAGGACTCGCTAGGTGAGGGCATGGTTGGTACACTGGGAGGAGGGATAGGCCTGGCATATCTGCTGCCGGTGATGAGGGAATTGCTCCTTCCGGGGGCATGGACTTACCTGCAGCCTTTTCACGGCGACGTCAGACACACCTGAAAAGGCAGACTCGAGCGTAGCGCCTTCTTCTTTCACCCACAACGTGACATGCTGGTCACTCCTCAGAACCTTTGCTTAAGCCTCTCCCGGGAACACTTTCTCATGTCCCCTCGTCCCTAGACCAGCTGGCAGAAGCTTCCTTCACCTTGCTTGTGTGGAGGGCCTCTCCCGTGACATCGTCCCTTCACCTACAGCCTCCCCCACAGAGGGGCAGGTGCCGTATCTTGTCATCCTTGTGTCCCCAGGCTTTTGTGTTGGGCCTGATCACACAGGCATTAGTGTCTGGTCATTAATTGAGTGCTGCCATGAGCAAAGTCTGCCCCTGCCCCTCCCGGCCCCAAACCATCTCTCCTCTGCTGTCTCCCTGGCTCCAGCTGGTACAGCGGGTGGCCTCTCCCCTTCTGTCCCCTCTCTTCCCCTCGCCTCCCAGCCTCATACCTGCTTGGACGTGTGCTCCCGAAGCCTGTCTTAATCAGCCTGCGCTGCTATAGCAAAATACCACAGACTGGGTGGCTTGAACAACAGACATTTATTTCTCACCGTTCTGGAGGCTGGAAGTCCCAGATCAAAGACTGGCAGGGATGGTTCTGGTGAGGACTGTCTTCCTGGCTTGTAGATGGCTGCTTTCTCACTGTGTCTTCGCATGGCAGAGAGAGAGAAAGGGAGAAAGAATAAGAGGCTAGCTCTGGTCTCTCTTCCTCTCCTTATAAGGGTGCTACTCCCATCATGGGGGCCCCACTCTTGGGACCTCCTCTAAACCTAATTACGTTCTAAAGGCCCCACCTCCAAATACCATCATGTTGGGGGTTAGAACTTTAATATGTGAATTTGGGGGAGCACACAAACATTCAGCTCATAACAGACCCCCACCAGCCTCAAAGGAATCTCTTGACAGAAAGCCCACATGGTTCATGGCCCTTCTGTGTCCTGCTTTCTGCAGGGGGAAATTGTAACATGGCCCTCGTGACAAACATCTATGGAGAAGCCGCTCAGTTAGAAGAGACGGTACGTAAAGACAGCCAATGCAACCAGGCTGGATTCCCTCCTCGTGGGTGGCAGGGCTGGCTCAGCTGGCTCAGGGCTGGCTCAGCTGGCACACTAGCCTCGCCATACACATTGTCAAGAGTAGAGGGATCCAGGGATGAGTCTGAGCCAAAATTGCGGAGGGGGCCCAGCCAGGATCCAAATACCAAGTACCAAGGTGCAGAAGCTGTGTCAAGAAAGAGGCAAGGCAGGAGGCAGGCTCAGCATGGGGGAGGAGAGAAGGCTGAGAGCCAGCTTTGCGGGGGCAAAGACCATGCTCCCCCGAGTGCTGCTCCTATGAATTGGAATCGAGAAGGACAGCTGATTCCTTGTTCTTCATAATCACCCATGTTTAAAAATCTTGAAAATAGCTCAGGGTTCCAGGCCCTGGTTATAAGGCTGTGTGAGCTGATAGGTATGACGCATCTGCCATGTGCAAGGTGGTGGAGAGGGGAGCAGCTCAGTAGAGATGAGTCATACATGGCCTCAGAGTTCCCAGCCATGGCCTTGAGTAATGTGAGAGGCCTAGATGGAGGACTTCTTCAAAGGATGGGGGATTTTTCCTGAAGCTGAGGTGAGGAAGGTGGGCACTGAGCTGGCTTGGTGATAGGGAAAGCAGAGATGTTCCTGGCAGAGGAGACTGTGGGCCTGCAGGTGTGTGGTCCATGTCAGGCACATCTGGCCACCGCAGGGGAAGGCTCAGGAAGGAGAGGAAGAAGAAGAAACTGCCGGAGCTGGATGAGCTCTGGTGGCCAGGCTGAGGCCTTGGCTGCCCTCCCGCAAGTGGCTGGGGCTATCACAGGGTTTGAGTAGGAAAGGGCTGTGGCCAGAGTTGTGACTCAGGGAGATTAACCCAGCAGCAGGACACAGGTGACCTGGGAAGGGAAGAGGCTCCTGAGAACCAGAGGCCAGAATACAGGCTGAGACCCTGACACAGGTGAGCCACACAGCTGGATACCCAGCTGCGGCTCCCTCCTTCCTCTGAAGGGCCACCCATCATAATAAGACAGGTTTGAAAGCTCTCCTTAGAAATGTTGTTTTTCAAATGTGAATGTTTAGGGCAAGCTTCAGTCATCTGGAGAATCCACGTAGGTCGTTTCCAGGGACAGTGGAGGGCAAGATGCTCTTGCAGGGCCTTCTAGCTTCTTGCTTTAGGGACCATCCCAGCTCCCAGGGGTAGCTCTCCTGCTACACAGTCAGTGCCCTGGGACTTGGGAGGCCACGGATGGGAGCTCCAGCTGACATACAGGCAGCATCCCCAGAGGAAGGCCTCAGGAACCTCCTGGTCTCATGGTATAACAACAAAGCATGGTTGAACCCCAAGAGGAACCATATGAAATGGGGCCTCCTGGCTGCCTTGTTGAGAAAGATGCTCTCCAAGACAGTGGAAGAAGCCCCCTGTCCCCTACCCCCACCCTGAGCTAGGTACCGCACAGGAAGCAACTCCTCTGGTACCTGCCATCCCCAGAAGCTTGTGCCCACACCACTCGGGGTCCATGCCCGGGACTGAGCCCACAGAGCCCCGAGGAGCTGCTGGAGGAGGGGTCTCAGGGGTTTGGGACAAAGGTGTATTGGGGTTGGAAGCTAATGATTCTTAAAAGCTTTCCAAGTCTTCCTGTCACGTTGCTTTATGCAGTGACACTGCCTGTATGTGTGGGAGTGACCACAGCAAGGGAGCTGTGACCACACCTGCTGCTGCGCTTGGAGCAGGGGAGTGATTTCACCCTACACAGAAGCAACTCCAGCTGTAACGACAGGGGGCTCTTCCTGGGCCATTTCTGTCCAGAGCACATCACACCCCTCATAGCTAAGTCTCCCAGGGACCCCGTGAGGCAGGTCTGCCCACTTCACAGAGAAGTTACAAAACCTGTCTGAGGTTGCACAGCTGTTCAGCTGTTCACCACCAAACCCTGTCACAGGGTTTGAGTAGGAAAGGACGGTGGCCAGAAATGACAGGACTCAAGGAAGAGCCCTGTCTGTCTTTCCTCTGGGCCACTTCTGGGTGACCCACCCACCCTCCAAGCCTGCTTCCCTGTTGGCGGGCCCCAAGTCGGCCCAGTGTGGTATGAAGTTGGGATCTCAGGGCTAGCCTCGTGTCACCACTGGCTGCTCCCACTGCCAGGGAGCAGCCCTCCACCCCTCATGTAACAGCAGTGCAGCGGGGCAGTGTCAGGGCTGTTGCCCAAGCACCTGCTTATGTGGCTGCCTCATGGGCCTCCAGCCATAATTACCCCTGGCTGGCTGCCCTTCCAGAGGGACTCACAGGACCCCCCCACCAACGTCACTCCTTGGGGCCCGGGAGACCCCGCAGTCCACTTTGGAGCATGCCTCCACACAGGGATTTGTTGTTTTTTGCCTGTTTTGCACGTACCTCTACTCATAAGTAATTGGCCAAAAGCATGGAGGTCTGTCTGATCTGTTCTCAGCTGTCTTCACTGCGGTTTGCCAGCAGGATGAAGCTGGTCACCACTGAGCCTGCCATCAACGAAAAGTGTGATGCTGAGGTACTAAGGGCCCTGTGGGTGGGCGTCTCCCTGAAGGCAATGTGTGGCTTCCCTGCCTGCCTCAACCAAAGATGCCATCCTGGGTCACCCCTTTCCACTCTGGGATAGGCCACAGTCTTCTGAGTCCCTGGAGACACCCTTGGGACAGCCACAAAGGCAGTAGGGCTGGGTCAGGCCCCCACCCAGTTCACACGTGGGCCACTGAGTCCCTGGGCTTCTGTGAGAGTTCCTGAGCGCTGTCTCGGGGCTGAAGCAAGTGGACCATCGCTCAGGCTCACTGGGTCGGTCACTACAGACCAACTTTCCTCCCGGCCTGAGTGGTCCCTCCCAGCCAGCAGAGCTGACCAACCAGAGGGGGTGCTCAGCATCACCATTAATTGGGGAAATGCAAATTTAAACCTTAGTGGAATTTCCCCCTCAGCCTAGCAAAAATTGAATGTTTCTGACAATGCCCAATGATGGTGAGGATGTGCCCGAACAGGAAGGCCTCTCGATTTCTGGTCAGAGTATCATGGATTCAGCCACTTTGGAGAGCATTTGGCAACATGTAGTAAAGTGAAAACACGTTTACCAGTCATTTGGCTTTCCTTTTAGATGCTATGGAATCATGCATGCACTAAGCTCGTGATAAACCAGTCAGACTTTCCAGATTCTAAATCCTGAAGGAAAACGAGTCCCTGTGGCTCTGTGGGACTAGCCATGGTTTAGAGGCTGAGGAGGGAACAGAGCTTAGTGCAGTGGTTCTCAGACTTGAGCTGGCATCAGAGTCAGCCTTGTCAGGCTTGTAAAACCACAAGTCCCTGGACCCGTTCCCAGAGTTCCCGATTCCGTCACTCTGGGTTGGGGCCTGAGGATTCGCCTTTCTCAGTTCCCCAGGGACGCTGCAGCTGCTGCTGCCCTGGAGCCACATTTGAGGACCACTGGCTCAGTGGTTAAGAGCCCTGGCCCCTGCACTGCTGGTGTAAAGGTGGTGAGCCACCGGCATGAACAGACAGCAGAGAGAGGCTTGGGGTATCCCACTCTGCCAGCAGGAAATACATCTGCAGGCGGGGGTGGGGTCACAACTGGGAAATTTCACAGGCTGAGAGCTGCCCTAGCCCGTGCGGGACTTAAGCAGAACTCTCTGAATTATCCTCATTGTGTTTATGATGAAAGCACTTGACCACCAGGAAACTTACTTGGGTCTGTGCTGTTTCCAAGGCATTCATTCTATCCAGAAAATGTTCCTGATTTTTAGAAGGGAGTTGGTCAGCCAGGAGGTGCTCCCAGACCCTATTTTGTGGGGTGTGCTGCTCCAGCCCTATGTTTTGAAGCAGCTTCTCTCCAGTCAGCAGAAAAGGGCAAGTAGAGGCCACTAAACCTGTCAGGCACTAGGAGAAGTGGCTCCCATGCTCTCAGGATGTGACATGGAGGCTGGTGACCCATAGGAGTAGATGGCCCGTTTCCCCACATCACCATAGTTGGTCCAGAAGTCTAAGCTGGGTTCCCCATGCTATATTGCTGAGGACTCCCAGCAGCTCAGCCAGACTTTTCCTAGCTGGGGCATGATGCATATTCTAGAGCTGAGATCCCTCAGATGGGACAGGATGAGTAGGGGCTAGCCAACAAGCCTCTCCTGTTCACCTCATAGGAAGTCCACCTGAAGGAGACAATCTTGGTGCTACCCAGAGGGACAGAGACAGGATGGACCCTGGTCATGTGCCTTGAGTACCAGGCTTTGTATCCTGAATTGCCACAGAGCCACCCCTTGCTGTGGACTGGTCACACACACTTTTAGTCACCAGTCCCAGGATTCAGCTGTCAGGGGCTCCCTCCAGTGGCCATTTTTGACAACTAAAGGAAGCCCTGTTCACAATGAAGGTTCTCAGCATAAAATCCCTATATTCGTCTAACACAGCAGTTCTCAACCTGTGGGTCGCGACCCCTTTGGGGTCGAACGACCCTTTCACGGGGGTCGCCTAAGACCATCGGAAAACAAAAAGATATTTACATTACGATTCATAACAGTAGCAAAATTACAGTTATAGAGTAGCAACGAAAATAATTTTATGGTTGGGGGTCACCACAACATGAGGAACTGTATTAAGGGGTCGCGGCATTAGGAAGGTTGAGAACCGCTGGTCATGAAAGGTGCTCAGATAGCATCTATCAACTGTAAAGTGACTTAGCAATTCTGTTGCTAGAAATGTATTATGTACTCATTCGCCTAAATTTTTGGACTGCTTACTGTGTACCAGGCACTTTTTTTTTTTAACCAGGCACTTTTTGAAGCACTTGGAATGCATTAGTGTACAAACAGAAACACAAATCTCTGAAGAGCTGACAGTCTGCTGGGAGTGGGAGAGATAGATATAATTAACATAAGAAATAGGTCAGTTCTAGATCCTGCCATTTGCGACAACATGGATGAACCTGAAGGATATTATGCTAAGTGAAATAAGCCAGACACAGAAAAAAAACCACAAAAAACTCATCTGTGGAACCTAAAAAAGTCGAAGTCATTGAGGAAAGAGTAGGGCAGTGGTTACCAGGAGTGTGGGCAGAGGCCCAGGAATGGGAGATGTTGGTCAAAATAATTTTCAGTTACAAGACGAGCAAGTTCTGGGGATCTAATGTACTATGGTGATTATATTTAATAAACCTGTATTATATACTGGAAAGTTGCTAATACATTAGATCTCAGATACTCTTACCACACACAAAAATGGTAACGAGGTGAGGAGATATATATGTTAATTAGCTTGACTGTAGTAATCATTCCACTATGTATACGTATATCAAAACATCATGTTGTACACCTTAAATACATATAACTTTTAAAAAACATTTTAAAAAACCAAAGTAGGGGCCAGCCGAGTGGCTCAGTTGGTTAAGAGCTCGCTCAAGGGTTTGAGCTCTGAGCAACAGCGGTTCGAGTCTGGCCTGAGCTGAGCGGCCAACAGGTGGCAGGATGGCTCAGCTAAAAAACAAAAAAACAAAAAAACAAAGTAGGTAAGTTCTAGAGCTTCGCTGTTCAATACAGTAGCCCCTACTCACATATGGCTGCTTAGTTAAAATTAAATAAAATTTAAAATTCACTTCGTCATACTTGTCACATTTCAAGTGTTTAATAGCTATATTTGGCTCGTGGCACAGATAGAGAACATTTCCACCACCACAGAAAGTTCTATTAGACAGTGCTGCTCTAGGGAATGTTGGCAATACGTGCTATGAAAAAAATTAGAGCAAGATTTTTAAAGAGTGGTGTGGGGGTGGGGGGCTTGCAGTTTTACCTAAGGTGATTGAAGTGTGCCTGATTTAGAAGCTTTTGAACAAAGCCTTGAAGGAGGTGAGGGTGTAAGCCATGGAAATGCCTGGGAGAAAAGTGTCCCAGGCAGAGGGGACAGGTAACACAGAGGTGGGAGTATGCCAGTTCGGGGGAGAGCGGTAGGTAAGAGGTAATGGGGGCGGATCACGTAGAGCCTTAGAGATCACTGTGTTATCCTATAGAAACCTATAAGGACACAGAGGTATAAGTACAAAGATGCTCTTGCAGCATTATCTGTAGAAGCAAAACATTGAAGGTGACCCACATGATTATCAATGGGGAATGGTGATACGTTTGTGCAGTGGTTGGGAAGGATGAGGGTAAAAGGTATGGCTGTGTGTGGAAAGCATCCTGGAGGCGTGGGCTGCTCTGAGAGGGACATTACCCTGGTACCCTGAAAATATCTTGGGAGTACCGGGGAGTTGGGCTTTGAGGTGGCCCTGTGCTGAACTCTGTTCCATTCTCCTCTGCTATAATAGGCAGAGGCCAGGGACTGCTGAGGCCCCCTCAGGCTCTAAACTCACCCCATTTTGGGAAAAGTCACCTGTGGGGAGGGAACTGTCTAGATGCTGAGATCATACCCTGTGGATTACCAGCATGGGCCAGGGTGTCCGGGCACAGGTGGGGATGGTGGGCTCGAAGTGGGAGAGGCAGGGTGACCTCTCTGACTGTCCTCCCTGCTCCCGCCAACTATGCTTCCCTGGCAGCGAATGGTCAAGAACCTGGAGAAGGAGCTGGCACTGCTCAAGCAGGAGTTAGCCGTCCATGACAGCCTGGTAAGGGGCTAGAAGAGGGGCCGGGGTGGGGCGGGGGGAGGCGGAATGCTAGAGGAACTGGAGTCAGGGTACCAGGAGGCAGAAGGACTAGGTGGGGAGGGGCGAAGGGGTCAGGGTAGGGATGCTGGATGGGCAGAGGGGGGTGGATGGACAGGGAGCCAGATGGGTAAGGAGCCAAGTAGGCAGGTGGGGAAACAAAGATTGGTGGGGGGTGGCAGAGGGGCTGAGGGGCCAGGGAGGCCTGGTGGGCAGGGGTATCC
Organism: Hipposideros armiger; assembly: GCF_001890085.2. Taxonomy (NCBI): domain Eukaryota; kingdom Metazoa; phylum Chordata; class Mammalia; order Chiroptera; family Hipposideridae; genus Hipposideros; species Hipposideros armiger. The sequence continues at coordinate 2,999,033 of NW_017731368.1, forward strand.
GATGGTCAGGGATCAGCGGTGGGCAACAGGAGGAGGAGGGGCAGGGGGCCAGGGGCCTGGCAGGTGGGAGTACAAGGGCAGACAACACAATGGGCTGAGGTCCAGGGAGGAGGGGGAGCGGCAGCTGCAAGGGGCCAGTGTGGGCAGGGGTGGGAGCAGGAACCCTCCCATGGGCCTCACCCTGCAGTGTGCTAAGACTCAAGCAGCAGAACCCCCGGCTTGAAGTGGCAGGACCCCGTTGGGCGGCCTTTCCGTCCCTCCCTGACCCAGTTGTCCCTTACTGACTGGAGCACCTAGACTGTGAGTCAGTCGGTCTCTGCCAGGACCTGATGTGAAGGCAGTGGAGCTGGCTTGGCGGCCAGGGCCTGTGCCCAGGCTCCCCACCTTGGATCTCAGAATGTCCTCTGCTGCCCCTACTAGGGCTCCCATGCTTCAAGCTCATGCACATGTTCTTTATGCTCCTCTAAGGCCAACCGCACCCATGTGAACTACGACCCCATGGATGAAATCCAGATTGCCGAGATCAACTCCCAGGTGCGGAGGTACCTGGAGGGGACACTGGATGAGATCGATGTAAGGAGTCCTTCCTTGGGCCCCCCCATGCCCACCCCACCTGGGCCTCCCTGTCCCGGTCATACCTCAGCTGTGCTGTGTCTGCCTTGGAACCCCACACTGAGTGGGTGCCATGGGCGTAGCGTGGGTGGTGCTAGACCCCTGGCCTCAGGTTCCCTTTAGCCCATCAAGGCTTCAGCTTCCATATTTAGGCTTACAAGGCTGTGGGTGCCCCGCAGAGTGGCCAGCAGCCATGAACACATGGGAGGTGATCCATTACTGGGGCACAAGCACAGGCTGTGGAGCCAGGCTGCCCTGGATCGAATCCCAGCTCAGCTGTCTCCTTGGGAAGTAACTTCAGCAAAATGCTCCCCTTGTGTACTTTGGTGGCCTCGCCTGTACAGTAGGGAGAGAAGCGAAGCTGGGGTGAACTGAGCTGCAGCACCTCGGGTGCGTGGCTGTGGCAAGTGGAGTAAGGCTGTCCAAGGATGATGGTCGTGCTGGTTGTCTCTAAGGAAGACCCCCCCCCCCAGGGCCCATGCTGGAGTGGGCCAAGGAGGAAGAGACAGCAGCCATACAGGGAAGGGCCCTCAGGGGGAAAGAGCATTGTGTCTACAATTCAGGCCAGCAAACCCTTCACTGGGGAGCTGCACGGACAGGACCCACCGCCGCCGCCACGTTGCTGTGGGCAGCAGGGGCAACTGAGGGGTAGGCTCTTCTTCCTGCCGAACAAGGGCAGCCCCAGACTGCCCCTTGGTCAAGGGCAATGCTTGTAGGCTGCAGGGCCAAGAGGGAGGCCGGTGGTCTTCCTCCAGGCGCAGGTGTGTATGTGCCTGTACCCACAGAAAGGTTCATCACAGAACCTTCTGGAAGCAGGAAAGAGCCGAGGACAACAAATTTTATTAAATTTTTTTCTTACGATTTTCAAGAACTGAGTCATTTTGATTTTATAGAGATCGTCACTTAGAAAAGGTGATTTTTTTAGGCTGGCCAAATTGCTCAGTTGGTTAAGAGCTCGCTCAAGAGTGCAAGCTCTGAGCAACAGGGTCGCTGGTTCGATTCCCGGCCCGAGCTGAGCTGCCAATAGGTGGAAGGATGGCTCAGCTAAAAAAAAAAAAAAAAAAAAAGTGATTTTTATAGCCTCAGTAAATACTTGGTTTGAAATCTATTAATCAGATTGAGACAGGCTTACACTGCCACTTTGCTGAGAGTCTGTTTAAGGAATTCCTATTTTCAAGACAGATGGTCAATGGGTTAGCCCAGGGATCCTGGTTTCTCTACTAACATAGACAGCCTTGGTCCTGGGGTGCTGAGGTCTAACTTTTGCCTTGCTCTCTTCCTTCCAGATAATTAACCTCAGACAGATCCAGGAAGTGTTCAACCAGTTCCGGGTGGTTCTGAGGTGAGGGACGCTCCCTATTCACCTGATGCCATTTTTATTTCCTGTGGTTTGGATACAGCCTCCAACCACCCCTCCATGTCCTCAGCTTCCATATTTAGTGTTACAAGGCTGTGGGTGCCCTACAGAGCGGCGTCTCTCCTGTGTGAGGAGCCAGATCACAGTCCTCGGGGTGTGCCCAGCACCTGGTGTCCCCAACAGTCTCTGCCCCCGAGCTCTCAGATCCTCCTGCCTTTCCCTCCCCCTGAGGGAAGGGGTTAGACAGCCGTCCAGCTGAGGGCTACTCAGAGAGAAGGCGGTCCCTGGTGGATGTTTTCCTGAGTTCATCAGTTGGATCAGAGGTCTTCGTGGTGTGCCAGCCCTGAGCGTGGCCAGAACAGGGCATCATGAATCCTCCCTGTTCCCCCACCCCCACCTCAGGAGGCATTTGTGGTTTATTTGGGCACACACATACCTGTAGCCTGAGTGGCTCATGCTGGGTGGTGTCACAGAAGCTGGTCACATGATTCCAAAGGCCTGTTAGAGACAGAACCCAGGCAGGGAAGCATGGTCCCCAGGCAGGCTTACTTACAGTCCTTGTTAAAGTCATTTTGGAACAGATGTGCCTGGCACGTAGGGTACACCCTGCAGATTTCTGGGCTGGACAATGAGTGTGTGTACTGGGCAGTCAGGGGCGTGGAATGAGCTTGTTGTGTCTGGTCGGGCGCATGCCGATGGCCTGGCTCTTTCACAAGGGGCCACACCCAGATGACTTCTAACCCCAGTATGTACTTGGTTCTTGATCCAGAGGGTTCAGTGTGGCCTCAGGTGCGAGGTATTCTCTCACTTTCTCTCCCAAGTCAACAGGAACAGGAAGTGGAGTCCAGTTTGCGCAGGAAGTACACCCTCATAGACAAAAATGACTTGGCAGCCATTTCTGCTGTCCAGAAGGTAAGCAGAGTTGGCTCTTGCTGACAGCACGTGTCAGACTTTTTACATCCCTGGACCTTTCAGGAGGCAGCAAATGTCCTTTAAAGTGTCCATTAAAACAAATCTAGGGCTGGAACAGAAAATGGTAACACCAGATGAGTGGGGGGTAAACAATAAAGAATCAAACATATATGATTCCAAGTGACCTCCAAAATTGGAGACGTGGCTAATAATAAACAAGACCGATTCCTGAAGCTGGTTTGGGAACAAGCCTTAGGGTCCTTAGGGTATTGAATAAGACACTGGACCAGCGAGACAAGTTGATGAGGAAAGTGGACATTTGATGGGGTGGTCAGAGACAACTCTGTTGCGGAAGCCTGAAGCCAACAGCAGCAGCAGCCACATGTGGTGTGGGCTGAACATCCCCACCTGAGCCTTTGGTCCATAGACACTTGGGTCCCTAAGAGGCCCAAGCCTTTAATCTAACCCTCGGCCCTGCGGCTGGCCTCTATCTAGGCAGGGCTTGTGGATGCTGATGGCCACCTAGTGGGCGAGCCCGATGGACAAAGCTTTGGATTTGGGGTCGCCTCTTTCACTGCCAAGGCTGGGAAGAAACCCAAGTCCAGGAAGACAATGAAAGAGCAGCCCAGGTGAGTACTTCCTGCTACACGGCCTGTTCAGCACCTGGACCTCCTTGGCTGGGGAAGGGAGGACACAAGCTGTCTCCCTCTTCCCCCTGGTATCTTAGCTACTGTGTGGTCATAGTGCGTGTCACTGCTGCCAATACTAGCAACATCTGTGGGGCCCAGGCTGGGGCTGGTCACTTCCCACCCGCACAGCAATCCCATGAGGTGGGAGATCATGGCTCCATTTTATTGATGAGGAAATCCCCTCAGAGAGGGAAAGTCACTTCCAAGGTCACATGGCTGCTGAGTGGAAGAGTCGAAGTGAGAAGCTGGGCCAGCACTTGCCCTCTGATACTTTCTATGGAAATCCCACCTCCCAACAGGGTCCTTCTGTGACCCAGCGGACTGGCACTCACATCACCTAAAAACCCCAATTCACCTTTCAGGCAAGACTTTGTGGGTGCAAGGTGGGAAGAGGGTCAAGTTTCACTTAATGAGCCACCCTCCCTGGGAGGTGGTGTGTAATGGTGGACAGAGCACAGGCTCCAGAGGTGACACCTGGGCCCGCCTCCCTGCTCTGTACTTCTTTCTGCAAGGGGTCACCTTGTGAGAGGCACGGGAGCCTCTCTGTGTCCTGTTTCCCCATCTCTAAAATGGGAATAATACTATCATCGAAGTCACTGGGGTGGTTGTGAGGAGAAGCGAGTGAATACAGTCCCTGTACCTGGAAAGCACCCAACAGGAATCTGTTGTTACGTTATCATCACTTGAAAAAGGATGTGGCCAAAGCCAAAACTGTCACATGCAAGATGGGAGTTGGGTAGCAGGGGTTGCGGATGCCCCTGGCCTCATCTTGTCTCTCCAGAGAGGTCAGTCACACCTGGGCCCTCTCTGTCCTGCCACTGGGTAATCGATGCAATAACAGATGGATCAGGGCTTGACCCCCCAAACTACACTTGTTGCAAAAAGAAGAAAAGAAGAGGAAACAGTGAAAAGATGGGATGGGGTGGGGGGCATCCTCCTGTCAGCTCAGGCCTGCTTAGATGTGCCTCTCTGGGAGGGAGGACCCTGGGCACCATCGCTTGGAGGGGGCAGATGGCTCCTTTCCTGGGAGCACTGACGTAGGCAGGGAGAAGAGGTTGTGGACTGGTCAGAGCAACAGGGCATACTTGTCCTGCTTTCCCACTGGTCTGCAGATAGACCCACCCTGGGTGAGGGCTCTGCCCCTCCTTCCCAGAGATGTCTGTGTGACTAATACCTCAGCAGCCATTGCACTCCTGAGAGCCTGTGGCCCACCTCACAGGTCCACACGCTTTCAGGCCTGGAGACAGCCCATTCTTCCCAGGTGTCTCCTGCCGAGACTGCTGCAGGGAGAGCTCCTTGTTCTGATAAAGGGACAAAAATGCTCTCCTCTTCTTGCCCATCTGCAAGGCTTTGGGTCATACTCTGCCCTTTGGCCTAGGCATATGATCAAGATAGGAGCTGAGTGGGCTGGGCCTCCTGGTGTATGAGGGCTGACAAAGGCTGGCGTGGGAGCCACCTCACTCCCCACGACGGAGTGGAGTCTACCTGCCTTCTCCTTCCAGCTCTTCAGCAAGAAAGGAAGGTGCCAGCAGCCCCGTAAGTGGCAAGGACTTAGATATTTTCACCTCCAAGACCCAGCTGACTCCATCGTCCAAGGATGGGGATGTCAAAGACATGCTTCTGCGGGACCGGGAGACCTCCTACAATGAAACTCTTCCCTTGGACACCCCAAAGGAGGAACTACACCCACCCAGGTGACCATCTACCACTAGCTCCTGCACCAAGTCCTCCAAAACCAGAGTGTGATCCTTAATATGTAAAGAGCACCTGCAGATAGAAGAGAAGTAAAATGGGGATAATGGGCAAAGACTAGAAGCACAGTCCAAAAAGCAGCAGCATGATGGCTTATACACATGCAAAGTGGTCCAACCTCAGGAGTCATCCAGGATACACAATTGTACATGGAATCATTTTAGACCCTCCAAATAGCAATTATTTAAATAATTTAATTTACATATTTTTGAAATAAGTTATGTACTCAAAAGGTACAAAATTCTCAAGGTAGAGACCCCTTCCTCCAGCCACACAATTCCTCTCCCTGGTGAGTCAGTAATTGAGTTTTTAGGACTCTATCCCGAGGAAATAATCACAGATGTGGACAGAGATTTATGCAAAAAGATGTCCATTGCATTATTAATTTAAAAAGCTAAAAAATTTTTCTTTTGAAAAACTTTCAATAGGCAAATCAGGGAAAGGGCTCTAAGTAAATTATTATCTCTGCTTTTGACATGTACAAGGATGTGCATGAAGAATTTTTCTCCCAGCTTGTGAGCATTTCCAAACATTCAGAGAAGTTGAAAGAATTACACAGTAAGCCCCTCTTGATTCTCTAATTAACACGTTACTGCACTTATTTCATCATGTGTCCGTCCGGCTTTCGCTCCCTGCATTCATATTAATTTCTGATGGATTTCACAGTACGTGGCAGACAGTCCCCTTCCTCTGCCCCAACACTCCATCTCACGGCTCACTACCGAGAGTTCTCGGAGAGTGTTTAACAGCATGAAAGAATGCTTCTGTGAAAAAAAGGAATGATTCCTACAGTTTAGCTCCCATCTGGGGTAGTTGGTGACCAGGAATTCTGGCCTCCTGCCCACCAAGTACAGGAAAGAAAGCTGAAGTGCCCGGTGGCCCCAAGACAGCTGCACGGCTTCTCCCTCCTCCTCCCCGTCTGTCTCAGGCCCAGCACCCCGCCCTCCAGGCCTGTGGCCTTTGAGGACTTCAAGAGCGAGCGAGGTAGTGAGATCAACCGTATCTTCAAAGAAAACAAGTGCATCTTGAACGAGCGGAGGAAAAGGGCCAGCGAGACAACCCAGCGCATCAATGCCATCAAGAAGGAGATCGACATCACCAAAGAGGCACTAAATTTCCAGAAGTCACTGCGGGAGAAGCAAGGTAAATGTGATGGGAAGAGGGCCCCAGGGACTGTGGGATCTGAGTCATCCTGCTCAAAATGGGGCAGCCTTGGGCACTGGAGGACTGAGATGGAAGGGGGACAGCTGGGGCTGCTGGGGGACAGCCTTCATCCCCGGGTCATCGCTTGGCTCTAGTCATCCCTGAGGAGCCAGAGTCCTTTCCTGTCAGCCAGCCTCTTCCCGTGAGCCTCCCATTATTGCTTTATTTCAGACCCAGGTGCTGGGCCTTCCACTTAATATGTAAATTATAGAAAAAGGCCTCTGGCCTTCTAGAGGCTTCCACAGGGAGATGGATGGCTGGTGACCCCCACAAAGTCCCTAGGTCCCGCGTGGTCTTCTCATTGCCCACAGTGGTCTGGTTGGGGTGGAGGTACTTGTCAAGACATGAGAACTGAGGAGAGAAATAAGAATGTAGATACCAGAGGGCCACGGGGTTGACTGTCAGTAAGACCATTCCTCATGCCAATCCCTCAACACCTGTGCTGGCCTAGCAAAGTCTTATCTCTTAAGGTAGGTGGCGTCTCTTCAGACTCGGAGAGCAGGGATCCTCTGGGTGGGAAGGGTGCTCACCTAGCTACCCTGACCTGGTGTCCTTGTCCCAATGGCAGGCACTGCCCACACCTGCACTGTGGGCCAAGAACCCTCCAGCTTGTGTGTGCAGAGGACTCAGCTGGGAGGGCTGGTCAAGTGCAGATTCCCAGGCCCCAACCAGTGGTTCTGACTCAGGACATCTGCAGTAGGGCCCAGAGCCTGCATTTTTTTTTCTTTTTAAGATTTTATTGGGGAATTGGGGGAGGGGAACAGTGCTGGGGAATCAGGGAAACGGGGACAGACAAGTTGCTGTCCTTTTGTTCTTCAGTCTAGTTGTGGAGGACATCGCTTCACTGGTCCATGTTGGTATTATCATTGCACTCTTCCTGGGTGAGGCAGATTGGTCGCTGGCCTCTGGACGGCCACTCATGGCGGCTCATGGCAGCTCACACCAGCTGCCGCCCGCTCACGCTGGCTGCCAGCCAAACACGGTAACTTATGGCAGCCCACTGCAGCCTACGCTGTCGCCGGCAACTCACGGCAGCCCAGCTCCAGGTCAAGCTGTTGTTCACCATCTTAGCTGTAGAGGGCGCAGCGTCACTGGCCCCCATGTGGGATCCAAACCAGGGCCCTGCTGCTCAGAGCTGGCGTCCCAAGCCAGCTCTTAACCAGCGCGCTACTGGGCCGGCCCTCAGAGCCTGCATTTTAATGAGTGACCATCCCAACTCCGAGGCTAGTGGTTCAGAGGCCACACTCTTGTTCACATTCCTGGCTTGGTCTCATTGTCTTTTTCTGGACGGGCACACCACAGGTCACTGGGCTTTCCCTTGCTAAATCACAATGCCATTCCAGGCCAGCCTTTATGAATGAGCTCACTGATCACCAGAGGCATCTCCAGAGGTCACTTGGTTTATTCCTGCAGGTCAGGATCATCTCACTCACAGGGTGTGCATTTTACTCATTTACTTCTCAGAGGGCAACTTTATTTCCAAGCTCTTGGGGCCACTCTGCTCATATCCTACAGACCAATCATGACACATTATTCCAGAGGACAGCACCCTCCGTGGGTTTGGAAAATGGGAGAAGGCAGGTGATGGTGGACCCAGACATGCCCCCACCCAGAACCTCCAGGGTGAAAATCTTACAGGACTTACACTTCATTGTCCCCTCAGCCCACACCTCTTTGAATATGCAGCCCCTTATTACATATTTATGTAATTTAAATATGTATGAATGCTATGCTGACATATCAGTTACTCCTAAACATACCTAAAAATTGATATTTTTAAAGAATGAGACAGAAAAATAAACAATATTTTAAAATATTTAAAATCTTGTCTATCAGTATCAAAAAAACATTTTTGCTCTTTCCCCCTGGTTGTTAAAACATCCAAGGGCCTTTATCTTGAAGGAACAGATCAAGTAAATTTATTTTTAAAAATACCTGCTAGGTACCTTGATTGGCAGCCCAGAAAGATCAGCAAATTTGTAACATTAATTAGTCTTTTGTGAAAGAAAAATGAGAAATCATTTTAAGTTCAACTCTTTTAAGTGTTTTTCTTAGAGATAATCAGAGAACCCTGGATAGTAACAAAAGATGTTCACTGTCACCTGCCATCTCACAAAGTCCTGTAAAGACTCTACTCTGTAAAGGATTTGTATCTATCAAAGTGACCACATCAGGGATGTCCCCATAGCACACAGGCCAGTTGTCCCTTGCTCTGCACAGAAGTCAAGGGACCTGGTGAGGGTGACTCTGGACCCCCACCCACCCGCCACACACACACACACACACACACACACACACACACACTTCATACACCTTGAATTGGGACCCTTGCTTCTCCATTAATGTGGTGCCAGTGACAATTTGTCTTCCTTTTCCCCATTAAACATTGGAAGTGCTCATGTTTTCCTCCAGCCCCTGGGGACTGCCTCGTGCACTACCCCAGCCACATACCTGTCACAGGCAGGACTCACTCTCCAGTGCCGTGGGGTGGAAGCCCCCTACCCTGGGGGTTTTGATACGACACGTTTGCCGAGCTTTCAAGGTGCTGTGGGCAGTGGACAGTTAAGTGAGTGGCCCCACAGACCATGCCATGTTGTCTTAACCCAACACCCTCATCAAACTGACAGACCTTAAAAGGTCCTTACAAAGAGACGGTGAGTGGAGATGACTAATAGCCCAACTGACCCCGCTCCTTCTGGAGCCTCTGACAGCGACTCAATATGATACAGATGTCTAATCGTCTCGAACAAGAAAGCAGTGAATGTTTAAATCATCAAGAAGACAATCTGAAATGTGGGTTTACATGCACTGTTACTAAAAAGGAACCTTGCCCACGTACCTGTGGAACTAACCAGTGATGGCATTTTGTGTATATAACTTACAAAGAAGGTGAATGAACATCTGTATAACAGAGGTGCTTAGTGAAATGTCTTTGGTTGATGGGGTCTAAGATCAAAGTAAGTGTGGCGCATGGGCCATCTCTGCCCTCCCTTGCCCACCCCTTCTGTTCGTCCTAGAAATGCCAGTGTGGTCCTCTGACTCTGCCCACCCTCTCCCCGTGAGACATGTCCTGGTAGCCTGGCCCCCCTGTGCTTTGCCCACCCCCGTGCCTCACCCCCTGCCCTTTCTCTGGTCTCCGGTCTTGTGGTTTGCCAGCACTGTCCTTTTTGGACAGCCTTCCTCCCTGACCCCAGGTGGGCACCTCATTCCTTGACCTCCATCCCCCTGCAGGAGAGTATGATCACAAGGGGCTGATGATCATCGATGAGGAGGAATTCCTGCTGCTCCTGAAGCTCAAGGACCTCAAGAAGCAATACCGAACCGAATACCAGGACCTGCGCGACCTCAGGGCTGAGATCCAGTACTGCCAGCGCCTGGTGGACCAGTGTCGCCACCGCCTGCTCACGGGTGCGCCACTTGGGAAGGTTGGCTGAGGTCCTTGGGGGCACAGAGCAGGGTCACCTCCTGGGTTCTAGAAGCAGCTTTGGAGCTTCTCTCTGGCAGAGGCAGGAGCCGGGCAGGGGCTTCAGATATGTGTTTCCAGGACTCTGTGGGCAGGAGACGGCGATGGGAAAGGGTGAGAACCTGGTGCAGGTAATGGCAGAGGGTGAACCTGTGACAGGCACAAAACAGACAGGCGCACATGGCCTTTACTTCCTCAGGGACTCCCACACACCTCACAGTGCTGTCTCCTGCCTCGTTGCAGAATTTGACATCTGGTACAACGAGTCCTTCTTCATCCCTGAGGACATGCAGGCGGCACTGAAGCCAGGTAGCAGCATCCGGCCAGGCATGCTGCCTGTCAGCAGGATCGTTTCTCTAGTGAGTGGCACACGGGCAGGGATGGGGATGAGGGGTGAGCACAGGGCAGTGGGCAGTCCCCCTTGTCCTCTGTTCTCCCCACCACATGGCAGTGCACCAGCTGCTCCCAGCCTCTTCCACGGCTGAGCCAGGTAGGTGGGCAGCTACAGGTCTCTCCCCAGTTATCAAGAATGGGGACACAGAAAACACCACTTACTGCTGCCACCCTTCTGAGTGGCTCAGCCCAGGTGGCAGTTACAAGGTGTCTGAGAGGTTGTGAGCTACCTTGGGTGAGGATCTGCAAACCCAGCAAGGGGCTGCCCTGATGCCCGCCATAGACCTTGTCTGGGTGAATCCTGACAATGCCAGGCTGAGGGGACGACTGTGCTGAGTTGGGCCTCCCACAGGGAGAAGATGACCAGGATAAGTTCAGCCAGCTGCAGCAGACGATGCTGCCCGAGGGCCCTGATTCCATCTCCTTCTACAATGCCAAAGTGAAGACAGAACAGAAGGTAACTCGGGTTCATGACTCCAGGAAGGTGGGGCCTCAGGGACCTCATTAATGGGACACCCAGGATCACACTCCCCACTTTAGAGAGGTGGAGGACGACTATGCCAGCTCAGGGAGAGCCACAGTCACCCAGAGTTAGTGGGTATCTTCTGCCAGCTCCAGGGTCCTGGGACTGGGCTGGACCCAATGGGGTCCCACAGACCACAGGCAGGCCTAGACATGGCTGCTGAGTGCTCAGTCAGCCCATGTGAACCCTCCCCTTGTCCAGCGTATCCACACTGTATAAACTACCCACCCGTTAGATACTTAGTAGTGTCTTGGCTATCAGAGTGACTGTCGTGGTATCGCAGTGCTGATGTTCAAGTCACCCTTATTTTACTTAATAATGGCCCCAACGTGTGGCAAGAGTGATGCTGCTAGCAATTTGGGTATGCCAAAGAGAAGCCTGTAAGTGTTTCCTTGAAGTGAAAAGGTGTGTATGGATATAGGGTTCAGTACTATCTGCAATTTTAGCATTCACTGGGGGTACTAGAATGTTTTCCCTGTGGATAAGGGGGGAGCTACTGTGCCATCACACTGGGGATTACGACTTCAACATTATGTGTTTCGGGGGAACACAAACATTCAGTCTGTAACAGGAGACACAAGATATTGCTTTGTACCACTATTGGTGAGGTTAATTTTGATCAATTGATTAAGGTCATCCTATATTTTGTATAAGAGGATGAAAAGGTCTTTGGCTTTATAGAGAGTTTCAAAAATATTATTGCTTATTATAAATGAACCAAAATGATTTGCATGGTTACTGCCATGAATTCTCTTCTGATGTTCCGACAAACCTTGTATTTTCTTTAATTACTTTCAATGTCTCAGACAAACATTTATATTCTAAATTATTTAACAGGGGAGTCTTAACATTTCTACAGGTCAGTATATTCTCCCACCATCCCCTAATCTCTAGGAGAACTCTCTGCATTGGACATTTCTTTTATGTTCGAGACATGACCACGCACAAACTTTTTATGCAAGTGATGCACTTAAACCATTTTCTATTTATTTAAACCTTTAATATATATTATTACAGATGCAGTATGTAGGATCAGATTTTTCAAGGTCAAAATGTTTTCTGTGTTGCTGAATCTCTCTCATGGTGGCATCTATCCGTGTGTGTGTTTAAATCTTAACTTCATATTTGATTGAACTTAAGCTCTAGGAGTCCTGAGCGCATCGGCTGAAATTATTTTCCTCCCAAAAGGGTTTGCACTTACTTTTGCAGTTAGCCATGGGGCATTACCAGCCCAGGGCCATTTTAACCTCCTTCAAGAATTCCAACTTGAGAAGGGATTAATAGCCAGAATATATAGAGAACTCATAAAACACAACAACCCCAAAACACAACAAACCCCAATTCAAAAGTGGGCAAAGGACTTGAATAGACATTTCTCTAAGGAAGATATACAAGTGAAGAATAAACACATGAATAGATACTCAACATCACAAATCATTAGGGAAATGCAAATCAGAACTACAAAACCTCTCACCCATTAGGATGACTCCTATCAAAGAAGCACAAATGACAGGTGTTGGCGAGGATGTGGAATAATTGGCACCCTTGCACACTGTTGGTGGGAATGTAAAATGGTACAACCATTAAGTGAAATAAGCCAGTCACAAAAAGACAAATGCTGTATGATTCCATTTATATGAGACACTTAGTCAAAATCATAGAGACAGAAAGTAGAATGGTGGTTGCAAGGGTCTGGGGGTAGGAGGAATGGAAAGTTACTGTTTAATGGGTACAGAGTTTTAGATTTACAAGATGAGAAGAGTTATGGGGATGGATGGTTGCAAATTATGGTATTATTTAATACCACTGAACTGTACACTTAAAAATGGTTAAGGGCCAGCTGAGTGGCTCAGTTGGTTAAGAGTTTGCTCAAAGGTTTGAGCTCTGAGCAACAGCGGTTCGAGTCCAGCCCGAGCTGAGCTGCCACTGAGCTGCCAACAGGTGGCAGGATGGCTCAGCTAAAAAAAAAAATGGTTAAGATGGTAAGTGTCGTGTTACGTGTATTTTACCACAATAAAAAAATTGGGGGAAAAAAAGAATTCGTTTAATGTGAGAGCTTTAGCTTCAGTTCCCCAACTGCGTGCAGAATCTAGGCTTCATCTCCATATTCCAAGTTGGTTTTAGCATTTGCTTGCTCACTGCCCACCGTTTAATTTCTTCCACCTGCTTTCTGAGAACCTCGCCGTGCAGTCAAAGGGTAGCATTCGTCAACATAGCGTTGATTTGCAGAGGGAGGGCCCTTCAGAGTATATGGGTCCCCACCCCTCTGGAGACAGAACCCTCTTCTTTTTTAACTTAATTCTTGTCAGAAACTTTCAAGTGGCCTAGAAACATGCATGTCTCCTTTTAAACATGCCTGTCACACAATTTTAAAAGTTTTACACCCTTTGTTTAGGATGAAACCATGAAAGGGATGGAATAGGACATCATTTCTCACAGAATTGGGCTAGTCAGGGGGAATTCCTTGTCCCAAAACTGTGATGTTTGCGGGAAGAATGATGGCGTATAGCCTCTGAGTCCGTGTTACGTCCGTACCTCCTAATCAATTCCTGTTTTCTCTTTTCTGTGTTCAGCACAATTACCTGAAAACCACAATGGGCCTCCAGCAGGCACACAGAAAATAGGGACTCGGTGCCAGTGCCTTGAAGGACAAGATGCCCTGCGACTCCTGCCTGCTCTGGTGGAGCTGCTGCACCACCTGCCCAGAGTCCCAGCTAGTCTGCTCCAAGGCTGGACCCAGCCAAGAGAAGACACAATGGCCTGTCTGCCAGGAGGAGCAGCCTTCAAAGGATGCCCTTGCTTATCTTCACAGGAAGCTTTTGGTTTTAATTCACTGTCTTATATGCAGGGACAAGATAAAATAACGTTGTAGTCTGGACCTTTTAGTACTCATCCAAGAGCTGTGTTTCCATTCTGGGAGGATGTCTTCCCTGTGTTCAGGTGGGCTCAGAAGTGAGTCTCCAGGAGGAAAGTGGAAAAGTAGCTCAGCCAGGCCCCGCCTGGCAGGTGTTTGTCCCACAGGTCAGACGCTTTCCTTTCTGCGTGGACTCCTGGGGGTCAGCGGGGTTTGAGGAGCCCTGGTTCTCACGGCTCCCTCAGACCGTAGGTTCTCTCAGAGTATCCTCTCTGTGTTCCTGAGCCAGTGAGGGCAAGAGGCCCTCCTAACTCAGCAACCAGGAGAGGACCAGGTCTGGGTAGAAATGGCTGAAAGGCAGATTTTTATCTCAAAGTAGGAAGAGGCTTAAAATGAGAGTTCTACCATAAAGTTAGCATCAAGAGCCCTCCAGAGGGACGCTGTCTGGCAAGGAGGTGGGAGAACCTGCACTGGCTGGACGGTTGAACTGGATGGCATCTGTCCATTCACAGACCCCGTGATTCTAGAAGCTCTCAGCCCATCAACGAGCAGATGGATAGCGGTTTTGCTGAGGAGAGGAAGCAGAAAGGCTTCCCTTGAGGTCTCAGCCTTCTCCTGTCCAGCCCCTTTCTCTTTCACTGACATAATGGTTCTGAAACAACTTGCAGAGGCTCCTACCATGCCAAGTCTTCCCAGAGCAACTTTGAAGTCTCCTGACTTGATTCTCCTCGGTGACACACAGAGGGCCTGTCACTGACCAGCACTAATGGTGTGCACACAGCCCTGTTGGTCAGTCCTCATGTTTCCTCTGACTGTGGCCAAGCAGGCAGGTCTGCCCAGGCTCTGCTCACCTTCCCAGCTATTAGAGGCCTTAGGCAGAGTTCTGATTCTTTTCCACCTTGGCCGCCACTGCCCTTACCAGAACTTGTTTGGGGTTCCCGCATCTTTGGGACATACATAGCACATAGGGGGTACATCATCTTGTTGGGGCCACAGGAAGCAGCCACTGGTGGCATTACCAGTCCCCCTTCCCTTCATTCCCCATCACTGGCTGGAAACGTGGAGCATGTTGGACGTCCCGCCATAGAATTCCTGGACAGTCAGTCCTGAAGTCTGCTGGCAATGGCAGTTGGTAACATTTGTCTCTGGCTCATTTGTCACCACATAGGCCTCTCTGGTCAGTTCTGGCACCAGCTGAAACAAGTAATCATCAGTGTGGGCAGAGCCACCAGAATAAGCCAGGATGGTGCTCGGAGATCACCCGCCACACAAACTCCTCACAGGAGCAGATGTTTCTAACATGACATAGAGCTAGGGGGCATCATGCCCACTCAAATGGGCCTGTTGTTCTAGAAAATAGTTTCTGCTGAGCTAATCTGACCATCAAAATCACCCCTGAAGGGACTTCCAATTCCATCCATGTGTCAGATAAGATAACCTGAAAACACTCCTTCTATAAACAGATGCTGGTTAAAATATAACATTCTTTAAGTACAAAGCTAAATTTGCAGGAAAGAAAGGGACCTGCCAAGAGCTGGAAAGCTGAAAAGCAGAGTGGTCAGCATGTGAACTGGTGTGGCTTTTGGGGATGAGGAGAGCAGGTGTGTGGGTGGAGTGTTGTTCTTGAGTGTTAATGTCCACATACTTGTAAGTATGAGAAATGAGACTTTGGCCTATGCCCATAGGAAGTTGGAAATGGGACCCCTTGCATAAAGCTGGCGCCCTGAAGGCTTCATCCTTGATGAAGAGGTGAACTAGAAGAAGTTCCCCCACAGCATGGAGTAATAACAAGGGACTTTCCCCAGGGATTAGGGGGAACAGGTCCTGTGAGAATTTGAAATCATGCACAGGTTTGGGATTCACATTTACACTGTGTGGTCCAGGAACCACCAGGCTGAGGAATTAGCATAAAAATTAGCCCAAGGCTGAAACAACTAGTAGAATAAAAAAAAAAAATCTCCTAGGGCCGGCCGAGTGGCTCAGTTGGTTAAGAGCTCACTCAAGAGTGTGAGCTCTGAGCAACAGCGGTTCGAGTCCTAGCCCGAGCTGAGCAGCCGCTGAGCTGCCAATAGATGGCAGGATGGCTCAGCTAAAAAAAAAAAATCTCCTGTACATGCCCTTTACCCAGCAATGCAGCATTCTCACAAAGCCCTAGTAAACATGAGCTCCAAAGATTAAACACACACACACACACACACACACACACACACACACACACACACACACACAGGTGTGCACATGAATGTGCAGAAATAACCTATCATGGTAATGGCACAATGAAAGCAGGATCAGACTTGTAAGAACTTCAGATAATAAATTATTGAACAAAGATTATACAATATTTTTATGTTTTAAAGACAAAAGTAGGAATAAAAATATGATAAAGGCTATCAAAATAGATTTTTTTAAAAAGCAGAATTTCTAGGAATGAAGAAAATGTTGGTCTAAAAGTTAAAATGATGGACTAGAAACAGTGAAAACAGAATTAATGACCCAGATGTTGGATCTGAAGAAATTGCCGGGGATTGCAGTATAGAGGGATGAAGAGATAGAAAAGTGAAAGCACAGGTAAGAGACATGGTGCGCAGAATGAGAAGATCCAGGACACATCTCATCACAAATCCAGGGGAGATGATAGGGAGATCATTCTCTTGGTGATCTCATCTTAAGGCTTTAAACATCATCCATACGCCGACTCTCAGTTTTATACATCTAGCCTAAACTGTTCTGAACTCTAATCCTGTATAGCCAACTGCTAACTTGTTATCTTCACTTGTATTATCTATTAAGACATCGACAAATCAATGTGTTTAAAACTAAATGCCTAACTGCCCCCCAAACATGCTCCACCCATAGCCTCCTTTATCTCAGCCCGATTGCTTAGGCCAAAATCCTTAGTTTTGTACTTCACTCTGCAATTCTTCTCACACCCACATCAAATCTGTCAAATTCAGTGGACTTTACTTTTTTACTGTAATAAAAATCTACTTCTCACCATTTCCACTGCCCCTACCCTGATCTCTTGCCTGAATATTGCAACAGCTTCCTAACTGTGTCCTTGCTTCCTCCCTTGCTCTTATAGTCTATTTCCAGAACAGAAGCCTGGTTGATCCTTTTGAAATATAAGACCACATCACACCTCTTGTCAACTTTTTTTTTTTTAAAGATTTTTTATTGGGGTACTGGGGGGATGGGAACAGCGCTGGGGAATTGGGGAAGGGGAACAGACAAGTTGCTGTCCTTTTGTTCTTCAGTCTAGTTGTGGAGGACGTTGCTTCACTGGCCCAAGTTGGCACCATCATTGCGCTCTTCCCGGGTGAGGCAGATCAGTCGCCGGCTTCTGGACAGCTGCTGGCCGCTCACACTGGCTGCTGGCCGCTCATGCTAGCTGCTGGCCGCTCACGCTGGCTGCTGGCTACACACGGTAGCCCATGGCAACCCACCTGCCATTGCTGGCGACTCACGGCAGCCCAGCTCCAGGTTGAGCTGCTGTTCAGCATCTTAGCTGTACAGGGCAGTGTCACTGGCCCTCATATGTGGGATCCAAACTGGGGCCCTCTGGCGTAGAGCTGGTGTCCCAAGTTCCCTCCCAACCAACGCGCCACTCGGCCGGCCCTCTTCTCAAACTTTTAATGACTCATATT
The DNA here is from genome assembly GCF_001890085.2 of Hipposideros armiger. Lineage (NCBI taxonomy): Eukaryota > Metazoa > Chordata > Mammalia > Chiroptera > Hipposideridae > Hipposideros > Hipposideros armiger. The sequence continues at coordinate 3,016,435 of NW_017731368.1, forward strand.
TCTCTCAGAGTGAAACCAAAGTCCTTAAACCAGCTTACAAGGCCCTACATGGTCTTGCCTCCTGGGACTTGAATCTCTTCTGCTCGTCCACTTTCACACTCTGCTTTGGCCACATGGGCCTCCTCACTGTTCCCAAACATGCCAGGCATCTCCTGCCTCAGGACCTTTGCACTGGCTCTTCCCATTGTCTGAAATATTCCTCCACATGTCCATAAGGCTTACTCCCTCACTTCAAGTCATTGGTTAAATGGCAGATGCTGTCATGCTTTGACTATAGTCTCTTGCACTTGACATTCCTGCTTATGGCTTCCTACTGAAAGCATCTGCAACTTCCTACATAAAGGCTTTTCAACATAGGTACTTATCTGCTGCAAAGTGGGTCAAAACGCCAAGAAGTTAACACCTTTAGGAGCAACCCTCAACCAATGAGTCAGTGGATGAGTACCCCAACCTCCTCTCCCTTGGGTGGGACAAGTTTTTGGGACTATTTCCTGGGACTTCCCAGCATGAATACAAATTCACATATACATAAACGGAACCAAAGGGGGAAAAAATAATTGCTATATTAAGTTAGGGGATTGTCAATGAAATAACATAAAATTTTAAAAGTTGTTTTAATAATGCTATATAATTTTTATAATTAATATAAATATAATAAAAGTGTAAGTTTGAACCAATACAGCACCCAAGGTTTCTTTCTCAAGTTCTGAGATTCAAGGTAGGGCAAAAAGCTCTGGATAGTTCTCCCTGTCTTCCCTCTTTAATCTGAAAGGCTCAGACACCGCTGTGCCTATTTCCTCTGGCATTGCACAGAGCTTCCAATCCACTCTCCCTACCACCAGCTGGGCCCAGGGAGTGTCACTCTGAACTTGACGGTTGATCAGCAGGTTGTACTTTTCTGAGGCAATACGATACAGGGTAGAGCACAGGTGTTAGGCCAAGTCATCCAAGTTTAAATCAGGACTCCGTAGCGTACCGGCTTGGGAACTTGGGCAAGTTGTCCATTTTCCCTGCCTTCCTTATGTGTAAAGCAATAATTAATCCTGGGGCTCTGTGAAATGAAGGAATTAATGTATCTAGTGCACAGCAGGGCCTCAACCAACCGAAAGTGCCATGACAGTAACATCATCATCCTCATCCTCATAAATATATCAATGTGCCCAGCATTACATCTGATAGATGGTGAGCAAACGCACACGCACACGCACACACATACACCAACCAAAGTGGATTTTGGATTTGAAAAGGCAGCATTCAGACTGGCATTCTCTCTTTCCAATTAATCCTGACTGTGATGGCTTTTTAAAACCAAGAGTTGACAGTAGAAGTTGCTGCTAAAAATATACCTAGTGCCATCCTGGGCAGTGTGACTGGAGGTCAAGTGTTTTGGGTCAAGGAAGTAGTGGTCCCACTGCACACCACATCTTCCAGGCTGCACTTGGAACTTTCTGCTGGAGGCTGGAGGTTGGAGGCAGTGTTTTAAGTGGACAGACTCCCCAGGGGAATGTGACTGCCATCACAAGAAGCTCTAAAAAACTCTGTCAGGCATGGAATAATCACAGAAACCAGGGACATTCAATCTGAGATGTGAAGTCCAAAGGGGGCAGATTTTCTGTTATTTTGGGAGGAAAAAAACAGTACAAGTTGCACTGGAATGGTGCTAACTGGGTTCCCAGTCCCTGGAGGATGCAAATAGTGTCCAGGCAGCCCCAGTCAAGGTCCATGTGAGAGACACCCTCAAACCAGGAAGAAGGTCTTGGTGGCCTCTAGGTTCCTTCTAAATCTAAATTCTATGACTTTATAAAAGCAGCTGTGGAAAAGTTATTTAATGTATCAGTTGAAAATTACATCATGTACATAAATATTCACACATACTGGGGGTGCCAAAAAATGTATACACATGACTTGTATTCATCTTTCATTATTGGTATATATTGATTATTAGAATTTTTTTTGTTTTAAAGATTTTATTGGGGAATTGGGAAAGGGGAACAGCCAAGTTGCTGTCCTTCAATCTTAGTTGTGGAGGGCGCAGCTAGTTCAGCTCCAAGTCCAATAGCCATCCGGCCGCCCATAGACAGCTTGCAGATGCTCAGCTCAAGGTGCCATGTTCAATTTTACTTGCAGGTGGGCGTAGCGCACCATCCCATGTGGGAGTCGAACCAGCAACCTTGTGGTTAGGAGCACGTGCTCTCACCAGCTGAGCCATCCTGCCACCTGTTGGCAGCTCAGCTCAGGCGCAGCGTCACTGGCCCATGTGGGAATTGAACCGGTGACCCTGTTGCTCAGAGCTCATGCTCTTAACCAACTGAGCCACTTGGCTGGCCCCAAATATTAGAATTTTAATACAGTTTTTCCTTTCTTAAAATGTGTACACATTTTTTGTGGCACCCTCTGTATAAGTGAATAAAAAAGATTAAAATGTCAAAAGTAGTTATTTCTGGGTAAAGCCGTGACTTTTTTCCCCTTTTAAAAATTTTTATTTTTCGGGCTGGCCGAGTGGCACGATGGTTAAGAACTGGCTTGGGACGCCAGAGGGCCCCGGTGCAGATCCCACATATGAGGGCCAGTGACACTGCCCTCTACAGCTAAGATGCTGAAGAACAGCTCGACCTGGAGCTGGGCTGCCATGAGTCGCCGGCGACGGCATAGGCTGCAGCCCCTGTGGCAGTGG
>NW_017731368.1:3019248-3050200 GCF_001890085.2 Hipposideros armiger
GGCCGTCCAAAAGCCGGCAACTGATCTGCCTTGCCCGGGAAGAGCGCAATGATGGTGCCAACTTGGGCCAGTGAAGCAACGTCTTCCACAACTAGACTGAAGAACAAAAGGACAGCAACTTGTCTGTTCCTCTTCCCCCAATTCCCCAGCGCTTTTCCCATACCCCCAATTCCCAATAAAAATCTTAAAAAAAAATTTAAAAATTGTATTTTCTTTCTCTATGAAGTATCAATTGCTTTTGTTAACGAAATAACATTTAGAAAGAAGATTTTTTTATTAAGAAAATGAGCAGACGAAAGACATTTCTACCACCTCAGCTTTCCAACAATAAAGAGAGAGGCACCCAATTTGCAGAAATGTATCAGCAAAGGCTGGAAGGAAAAAGAGGGAGTCTTGCATGGAGGGTAGGGGCTCACCTCAAGGGCTGGCCATGATTGTGATTCAATAACTAAATGGCTTATAAGAAACTGACTTCTGAACCCAGGTGGGATTCTCCTGCTATAAGTCCCTTAAAGGAGAATCTGCTCTGTCCAGAAAAAGGTGTAAAACACATCAGGAGTTGAGTGTGTGTGGAGTAGACAAGTACTGTTCTTAAATTTGGGAATGATGTCAAGGGCAGAGATGGCAGGGGTGAAAGGAACCCTCTTTGCTACAGGCCTTCTCGTGCAGAAGGTGAGAGGGGCTGAAGGCAGGACCTGGAAGGCTCCCAAAGAGGCTGAGAGCATAGAGAATGTGGTCAATGTATGTGGCTGGGTACATGAAAAAGGAACACCAGATGTGAGAACCCCATTCAAGTCCAGGTGCCACCACTCAAGAGTCTGTGACCTTGGGTGCCCTTACTTCTCTGAGGCTCAATGTCTGCATCTGTAGAATGGAGGTAGCTGCTGTCACTGCCCACCCCCCTACAGGGATGCTAAAAGGATCATGCAAAATAATGTCTAGGAAGACTCTGCAAAGTCTAAAGCCTTCCATAAATATCTGTTATTATTCCTGTTCTCTCAGCATGGCAGAAAATCATATTAGGTAAGAATCTCTTGTGTTTGGGTTAGAGCCACAGAAAAGAAAGAACTTGAGAGTTCTGACACCTAATAAAGCATCAAAAAGTGCCAGAGCTGCTGGTCCGGCATGTGAGGAGACAATGAGAAGACCGCCATCTATGAACCAGGAAGAGGGCTCTCACTAGACACTGACTCTGCTGGCGCCTTGATCTTGTACTTCCAGCCTCTAGAACTATGAGAAGTGAATGTTGTTTTTTTAAAAAAAAAAAAGTCCCAGAGCTGTAGAAGAACATGGTGGTGGTGATGGCGGCAGCACTGGTGTCCAAATCCAAGAAAGATTTTGTACCTGAAACTTGAGTTTACTCAAGCCTGACATGAAAACAGGATCTACTAAATCACCAGTGGATGACTGGATGTTAGTGTTAGGGACATCTAACTTTTCATCTAAATTTGTTACCTTCTGTCTGAATACTCTAGTATTAGTAAAGATGTATAATTAGCTCCTGTTTTAGAGCTCATGGTCTCCTGCCAATTCCACTCTCTTGAAAAGCTTCAGAAGCAGAAGATGGATTAAGAGCCCTTTCCTTGGTGGTCAGCAATCTTGTAATCCTGGGACCTGTGACTATAGGTCAAGTCTCCCTGTCCTCCCCCGCTCCCCTAAACACACACACACACTGAAGCAAGCCACGAATCCAACGGCAAAGAGGACAAAGATTATTACCTCAAACTTTGTAAGATAGGATTCTGAATAAACTGAAAAAGTAAAACCACATGTGTTATGTATATGCAAAAAAAGTCAATAAAGAAAAAGGAGGTGCAGTTTTGAATTTTGACACAGATGTTCTTATCCCTGGCTGAATATTATAATCACCTGGGTGCTTTTATAAAATTCTGATGCTTAGGCCACATCCTAGACCAATTAAATCAGAGCCTCTGGGTCCTGGGTATCAGTATTTTCTAAAAGCTCCCCAATTGTAGACTGAGTTGATACCCCCTGGTAGAAGGAAACATGGACATTTATTTGTTTTTTGCCTTTGGTATGCTGTTGTGTACCTGATTAATATGGTGATAAATTATTGATTAATCTTAATCAGCAACTATTTATCACATACTCTCTTGGAAACAAGCATTGAAGCTTCTCTACTGATTAACTTTCACAAACTTCCATGGTTTCTGATCATAAATATCTGAATGTTAAAAGGTAATACTTGTCTTGTGCACTTGTTATGTTTGACATGCTCCGCAGTCAGGATTGGGAGACATTGTGACAGGTGCTCAATAAACATTTAAATAAATGGGAGTGGTGAATTGATGCGGGGGCGGGAGGGTGGGGAGGCGGTGGATGAGGATAGACCAGGGAGGGATTTTCAACCTTGGCATTATTGACATTTTAAGTCAGATAATTCTTTGTTGTGGGGGCTGTCCTGTGTGTTGTAGGATGTTTAGCAGCATCTTTGGCCTTTATCCCCTAGATGCCAGTAGCATCACCCAGTTATGACAGCTAAAAATGTTTCCAGACATTTCCAAATGTTCCTTAGGGGCAAAATTGCCCCTGGTTAAGAACCAGAGTGGTAGATTAATGAATGGGAAGATGAATGGATTCATGGATGGATGGATAGATGTTTGGATAGCGGATGGATGGACAAACAGATGATTAGACTGAAGAATAGATAAATGGCTGAGTGCGTGGGTAATTGGTGAATGGAGGGGTGAATGGGTGGTGAGTGGGTGGGTGAATGAAAGGAAGTTTAGGTGGTTGGATGGGGTAGATTAATGTGTGAGTGGATGGATGGGTGGATGGAAGGACTGATGAATGGCTAAGTGAATGGGTCAATGGGCAAATTGATAGGTGGGTGGAAGGTTGGATGGATGAATGATCAGGCCTCATAAACCTAACTGAATGTCTTTGTTCCTAAGGTTTTTACTCTGAGGACATTCTTTGCTCTTTGTCCATACAATAGCATAGCACAGAGAGTAAGTATTTGACACACAAAGTAGCTGGAAGGATAGAGAAGGGGTGAATTTGAAATTTCAGATATCTACGTTATTTGCCATGGTAAAACCGAATTCTAAAGTCTGACCTAGAATTGGTAAATACAACTGACATAAAATAAAAAAAGATGACAGCTAAAACTGCACATGGTAAACTGTTACAGACTAAAAAGTGATAAAAGAATCAAACCTTCATCACAACATCAAGACAGAAGAAAGTAACCCAAGAAAACTTGCTTTAATAGAAATGAAGGGTACAAAATAAAACATTGACAAAAGCTATAATCAGGTACATCTGGTACAAAAAAATTTCAGATTAAAATATTTTCTAAATAAAATGTAGTAGTAAAAATAACCTCAATAAAAGAATTTAAAAATATTTTTTCCCCAAATTGTGTTTCAAATACATTTTAAATGAAAAAAATTAATAACTGTAGTGGTAATATGTAGAAAACTTATGGATTAAACAGATTTAATGGAGTCTATGTAAGAAAATATTTTCTCAATTGAATTTACAATTGTTGGTATAACTGATTAAAATATTTGTATTTTCAGAATTAAAACATCTGCTTGGTTAAAAAATAATAGGGATCTTGGGGGGAGGGGCTTGTTACTTTGTGAGGGGTGAAAAGGATAACTATTGCATTGTTCTGTACACTTGAAACTAACAATAAAATAATAATAATAATAATAGGGATCAAAAGTTTTTCTGGGTAAAATCCAGCTATTGTCTAGATGTTGGGCCTGATGTTCAGAAACAGCCAGCTGGGGGACTTTTTTATGGGCCACTATTTTTCCAGCTGCTTAGGCTTTTCTTCTTTTTTCTTTTTAATGAAAATATAGCTCATAAAGATTTATAGAAGAAAGGTATCCAGTGTGGCGTGCCCACAGTGTAGGGAAAAATTGTGAAAGACTTTGAAATGCACCAAAAGATTACTGAGTGTATTCAATGGACAACAAGGTGGTATCTAGCTGACCCTTCCTGGTAATGGCATTCTAAGGGCATTCCGACCTTTCATTGCCTTTGAGCTATTTTACTGCTCTGTAGATTGTAGGTAATGATAGAAATGCAAATTACTTGTCCATAGACATGCAAATTATGTTCCCCCTTTTAACCCCTTCCAGGAAAAAGCTAGTTTTACACCTATTTGTAAATTAATTTCAGCATTACTGATATGTATTAGTGTGGTACTTTAAATTCTCATTTTAACTGGTTGTAACATCTTACTAATGCCCTCATTAATTGAGTTAACTAAAAGCATTGACACATTCATTTTATATCTGTATGAGTCATGATTACAATTTCTTTGAACAATTCTCCTCTTACAACAGATAAATGACATTCTTGGAGAGAGAATCAATTGGCTCATGTTTTTTGGAGGACAATTAGGCAGTATATCTCCAGAGCCTAAAAAATGCATATACTGGTATATACTTATACATTAGTACATTCTTGGATAAAAATTTGTCAATACCTTTAAAATTTTTAATGGTGTATACCAGAGGTATACCATAAACACATTTTGTTCAAATGCAAATTTTAATTACTATCATTTTGTTTTAAATTTATTATTACAGTCATACCTAGTTTTATTGCACTTTGCTTTGTTACGCTTCACAGATGCTGTGTTTTTATAAATCAAAGGTTTGTGGCAACACTGCATCAAGTCTATCAGCACCATTTCTTCAACAGCATTTCCTCGCTTTGTGTCCCTGTGTTACATTTTGGTAATTCTTGCAATATTTCAAACTTTTTCATTATTAGTATGTTTGTTATAGTGATCTGTGATCAGTGGTCTTTGATGTTACTATTACAATTATTTTGGGGAAGCATGAACCGTGCTTATATAAGACAGTGACCTTAATTGACAAATGTTGTGTGTGTCTGACTGTTCCTTGGACTGGCTGTTTCCCCACGTCTGTCTCTATTCCCTGAGACATAATATTATTGAAATTAGGCCAATAAATAATCCTCTAATGGCCTTTAAGCGTTCAAGGGAAAGGAAGAGTCACATGTGTCTCACTTTAAATCGAAAGCTAGAAATGAGTAAGCTTAGTGAGGAAGGCATGCTGAAAGCCAAGACAGTCAGAAAGCTAGGCAGGCCTCTTGCACCAATTAGCCAAGTTGTGAATGCAAAGGACAAGTTCTTGAATGAAATTAAGAGTGCGACTCCAGTAAACACATGAATGATAAGAAAGTGAAACAACCTTTTTGCTGATGTGGAGAAAGTTTTAGTGGTCTGGATAGAAGATCAAACTAGCCTCAACATTTCCTTAAGCCAAAGCCTAATCCAGAGCAAGGCCTTAACTCTCTTCAGTTCTTTGAAGGCTGGGAGAGGTGAGGCAGCTGCAGAAGAAAAGTTCGAAGCTACCAGAGTTCATGATAGAGTTCATGAGGTTTAAGGAAAGAAGCCACCTCCATAACATAAAAGTGTGAAGTGAATCAGCAAGTGCTGATGGAGAAGCTGCAGCAAGTTATCCAGAAGATCTAGCTAAAATAATTAATAAAGGTAGCTACACTAAATAACTGATTTTCACTGTAGGTGAAAGAGCCTTATATTGGAATTAGATGCTATCTAGGATTTTCATAGCTAGAGAGGAGAAATCAATGACTGGCTTCTACACTTCAAAGGACAGGCTGACTCTCTTGTTAGGGGCTAATGTAGCTGGTGACTTTAACTTGAAGCCAATGATCATTTGCAATTCCAAAAATCCTAGGGTCTTTAAGAATTAGGCTGAATCTACTCTGTGCTCTATAAATGGAACAACAAAGACTGGATGACAGCACATCTGTTTACAACATGGTTTAGTGACTATTTTAAGCCCACAGTTGAGGCCTAAATCTCAGAAAAAAAGATTACTTTTAAACTATAGTCATGTATTGCATAACAATGTTTCAGTCAGCGGTGGACCACATATATGACAGTGGTCCCATAATATTACAATGGAGTTGAAAAACTCCACTATTGCCTAGTGACGTGATAGCTGTGGTAAGGTCATAGCACAACACATTATTCATATGTTTGTGGTGATGCTGGCATAAACAAACCTACTGCACTGCCAGTAGTATAAAATTATACAATATGTATATATGATATACACTGTACATAATACCTGATAATGATAATAAATGACATGCTGCTGGTTTATGCATTTATTATACATTTTATCATTATTTTAGAACATGACATTATTATAGTATGACAGAGGGTTGAGTGTTATAACTCTGGGATGACTGTAAATGTACACTGTTGTATGTTGTACATGAATGCAGACTACTAATGGTTCTTTAAGTGGGTGGGAAAAAATGCATTTGCCAGATCAATGGCCATATGCCATTTACTTAAACCTATGTTAATCTGTTTTAGCAAAGACAAGACATCCAGTACAGACACTTCAGTTGGGGATACTGCTTGGTTGAGTTTGCAATAGTCATCTTCCAGGATTTGTCTGGGTCTGTAAGGGCCAAATTGGTGAAATTAAATGGGGATATGATAAGGACAACTATCTCTGCATCTTTTAAGGTCTTTTGTGGCCCGAATTTCATTCTTTTCCCTACAGTCTAATTTTGTTTTTGATTTATTATCTTGGCTGAGGAGTGAGTAGTTTCAGATGCTCCCACATGGTATTCCCCCACTAGTTTTTGGTAACTTACCTCAATGGCCAATGAATCAGTGTGAGGGTTCTACAAACTACCAAATATGTTCATGGTACTTAGAAATTTAGGAACTGGGGAAATGACTGTGCTCCAGTTCTGAGTCAGGCTCTAATTATTACCTGGCCCCACACACTCCCATTCTATTGAGGCTTCAGGTCCCAATGTATCAATGTTAGCTAGATTCTGGAGCCAACAGTCTCCAAAGTGTCCGGATCTTTCCCTTTCCCCAGGGCATTGTTCCCCAAGTAAAAGACCACAGGTCCCCTTAGAGAAGGGCTTGGGGAATCATTACTGAAAGTACTTGCTGTGGGGCTGCAGGGGCCTTCTTTTGGGGGGCCCTGTCTCTCCCTCAGCCATTGGATTCCGGGTCTGAAAGTTGCTCAAGTGTGGAAATTGGGTAATGGATCATGACTTTTTATTGCGGCAGCAATCTTTGGCCTCCTAATCATCTCTCTTTTATCTTTTGATTTTGCATTTCCCTTGTGGGTTACCCATCTATTTTGCTGTATTCTATTAACCAATTATATAGCTTGCTGCATTTCTTTCATTAGGATAATTGCACCCACTTTGCTTGAGAGTTAAATGCTGTTGCCTGACTTCTAATATTTTGGATCCTATGAGGAAGCCTGGTTGTCTAAAAAACATCTCCTACTGTTAGCCTTTAGCCTACAAAGACCAGCCACCACTAAGCTTTTCCTTGATGCTGCTAGTGGCTCTCTCACAAGTACATCCTTCACTACTTTGATATATGGAGTGTTCTCTGGGCTCTCCCATGGAACAGAGTCCATGCAGAGAGTGGTTTGAGAGAACAGTCAATGGACTAGATACAAGTGGATTCAACACAAGATGGAAGTGAACCCCATGTGATATGGGGAGAACAGGTACAAACCCCACAGTCCCAGAAGGCAAAGTCTCCTGACTGAAGCAAGAAAGTACCTCCTTCCAGGGCTTTTCCTGTGGGCTGAGCTGACCACAGGGCAGCATCAGGACAATTTTAGGTTGTCATTAAGTGGCTGGTAGGAGTATCCAAGGATCATAACCAGTCTCAGACTAAGACTCCATTGGAAGAATCAAAATTTTTTTGATGATTCTTACGCTTATACTTTTATGAGGTCAATTTATCAATTATCTTAGGCTCAATTACTTGAGGAGGAAGGCAATACTGAAAATGAAATCACAATTGCCACTTGAAGTTGATGAACTGAAAGGAACTCAGAGAGACCCCGTGGTTTGTTTACTTAGACCATCCAGTCCCTGAACACATAGGCCAGAGGTATGCGTCTAGCTCAGAGCCTCCTCACATCATGTGGACTCTTCATGCCCAGGAAGCTGTTTTAGGACGCGTCTCCAGAGCCAAAATGGCCGTGCCTCGTCCAATTCTGTTCTTTGCTTTCCACCTCCTGTGTGATGCTGGATACTTGCCTGACACCACTGCCTGTAGGCTTTCCCTCTAGTGGATTCTGTGGGACTCCATCACATCCACTCCTCAGAACTGATGCCCCCACCCTTCAGCTTCTGACAGTTTATTGATGCACTTTTCACTAGAAACTGCCCTCAGCTACAGGGAATTGCCTGCCCAGGCTATGCCCCCTTCCAGGCGCCAGTTCATAGCTGGCTGATGTGGAAATATAAAAGCCCGCTCTTCATGTCACAATTTGAATCGACTCTGAGGGGCTACCCCAGCTCCAGATCTGCTTGTATCGTTATCTGAGGCTTCATCTGCAACATGGGGGGGGGGACGGCTTCTTCCCCTGCCCAGCTCTGCCTCCCCCATCCCCTTACAGTTGTGTTTACTGAGCACGTTCTCTAATGTTTGTTGAGAGTTTATTTGTTGAACAAACTCTCTGCAGCTCACAGTCTGTTTCAAGGGAAGCCAATCTAAGACATCCTCCTACTGGGAGTCAGGCCCGTGCTTGTAGAATCACAGAAAACAATCAAACCCATCAGGAGGTTGGGAGAGTGCAGGCGGGACCTATGTTCAGCCAGGACTGTGTCTATCACTAACAGTGAAATCTTGGGAATGTTCCTTGACCTCTTGGGTTCCCAATTTTAGAACATGAGCAAAAAAGGCTCTCTGCTAGTCACAAAGGTTGTAGAAAGTGCAATCCTACCATATATAAATATACATAATATTGACTAATATAGTATAGACATATATACATACACACACTATATTCACATATATACATATCTAATATAAATATATACAAAAAGCTGTAAGCCATGTTTCTCATTGTCAAAAAGGGGAGTTTAAAATATGGAAAGGGAGGGCCGGCCGAGTGGCGCGATGGTTAAGAACTGGCTTGGGATGCCAGAGGGCCCCGGTTCGGATCCCACATATGAGGGCCAGTGGTGACACTGCCCTCCACAGCTAAGATGCTGAACAACAGCTCAACCTGGAGCTGGGCTGCCATGAATCGCTGGCGACGGCGTAGGCTGCAGCCCCTGCTGCAGTGGGTTGTCATGGGTTACCGTGTGTAGCCAGCAGCCAGCGTGAGCGGCTAGCAGCCGTGGCCGTCCAGAAGCAGGCGACTGATCTGCCTCGCCCGGGAAGAGCACAATGATGGTGCCAACTTGGGCCAGTGAAGCAACGTCCTCCACAACTAGAGGACAGCAACTTGTCTGTTCCCCTTCCCCCAATTCCCCAGCACTGTTCCCATCCCCCCAATTCCACAATAAAAATCTTAAAAAAAAAAAAAGAGTGCAAGCTCTGAGCAACAGCGGTTCGATGCCCAGCCCCAGCTGAGCTGCTGCTGAGCTGCCAACAGGTGGCAGGATGGCTAAGCTAAAAAAAAAAAAAAAAAAGTCACACAAAATAAATATGGAAAGGGAGAAAGCTGGAAGAATTCTGTGGTATTGGATTAAAATTAGAGAATTCAGTGTGAACTACTCATGAGTATCCATGTATAGATATGTACATTTAGATATATAATATATACAAATATTACATGTAGACATAGAAATAAATGATATAAATGTGAGTGTGTATGTGTGTGTATAGGGGTACACACACACACACACATACATTCCTTAGCTCTGTGCACTGAGAGGGCCTTGGAGCATTAACACCCCAACAGCAATGCACCCAGATCTAGTACCAATACCAAGATCTTGGTTTTTAAATACCATCCTCCACCAAAAGAACCAGAACTCCTTGGCTGTGACAAGAAAAATTATGAGATGAGCTTGGAATAATTTATGTCAGAAAGCAAGGAAGTACTCGAGGAATAATATAGTTCTTATCAAAAGGACATAGAAGACAGTTGTTAAATCTGACAATTTGAAATTAAGAAAAAAAAATGATCCCTTCAATTTGATCTAATTTAACACAATTACTATCAAAATCCAGCAGACTTTTTTGCAAAAATTGACAAGCTGATCCTAAAATTTATATGGAAATGCAAAGGACCCAGAACAGCCAAAAAGATTTTTAAAAAGAACAAAGTTGGAGGACTCACACTTCTCAATTTAAAAGTTACTGTAAGGGGAGAGGGGAGGGAGATGGGGGAACTGAGTGAAAAAAAAAAGTTACTTAATGGACAGATTGGGGAAATTTTCTGTAAAGGGCTAGATAGTAAATATGTTAGGCTTTGTGAACTGTACAGCCTCTGTCACAACTATCCAATTCTGTTTTTAGTATATTCACAGTGTTGTGTAATCATCACCACAATCTAATTTTAGAACATTTTGTCACCCCCTAAAAAAGGCTTGTACCTATTAGCAGTCATCCTATTTTCTCACTCTATCTCTCCCAGCCATAGGCAACCGCTACTCTACTTTCTGTCTATAGATTTGCCTATTCTGGACATCTCAACTAATTGGAACCACACAATATGTGGTTTTTTGTGACTGGCTTCTTTCACTTAGCATAATATTTTCAAGGTTAATTGTTGGTATTTCATTCCTTTTTATAGTGGAATAATATTCCATTGTATGAATATCCCGCAATTGTTTATCCATTCAACAGCTGACGGACATTTGGATTGTTTCCATTTTTTGGCTAATATGAATAGTGTTGTTATGAACAAAGTACAAGTTTTGTGTAGACACATTTTCATTTCTCTTGGGTGTATATAGGGATGGAATTGCTGGGCCAAATAGTAGCTCTATTAGGTTTAACTTTTTGAGTAGCTGCCAGACTGTTTTCCAAAGTGGCTGTCCCATTTTATCTCCCCTCAGCAGTGTATAAGGGTACCAATTTTCACATGTTAAACAACACTTGTTATTATCTGTCTTTTTTATGATAGCCATACTAGTGGGTATGAAGTAGTATCTCATTGTGGTTTTGACTTGCATCTTCCTAATGACTAATGATGTTGAACATCTTCTCATGTGCTTATTGGACATTTTTATACCTCCTTTGTGAAAATGTCTATTCACATCCTTTGCCCATTTTTAATGGGTCATTTATCCTTTTATTATTGAGTTGTAAGATTTCTTTTTATTATTATTATTTATTTTATTTTTTTAAGCTGAGCCATCCTGCCACCTGTTGACAGCTCAGCAGCAGCTCAGCTCAGGCCAGGAATAGAACCGGCGACCCTGTTGCTCAGAGCTCGCACTCTTGAGTGAGTTCTTAACTAACTGAGCCACTCAGCTGAACTTGTTAAGATTTCTTTTTATAGATACATGCCCCTTATCAGATAAATGATCTGCACATATGTTCTCTTACATATGGGTTCAATTTCTTTTTTTCTTAAATTTATTGGGGAACAGTGTGTTTTTCCCAGGACCCATCAGCTCCAAGTCAAGTTGTTGCCCTTCAATCTTAGTTGTGGAGGGCGCAACTCAGCTCCAAGTCCAGTCACCATTTTCAATCTAGTTGCAGCAGCCCATCATCCCATGCGGGAGTTGAATCTGGCAACCTTGTTGCTCAGAGCTCGTGCTCTAACCAACTGAGAGCCACCTGGCCGCCCCTCAATTTCTTGATGGTGTCCTTTGAAGCACAATAGCTTTTAATTTTGATGAAGTCCAATATATTTCTTTTTTTCATTCGTTACTTGTACTTTTCTTCATCATACCTAAGAAACCATTGCCAAATATATGATCATGAAGATTTACCCTTGTGTTTTCTCCTAAGAGTACTACAGTTTTAGCTCTTACACTTAGGTCTTTGGTCAATTTGAGTTAATTTTGTGAGGGATTAGTACAAATTCATTCTTTCGTATGTGGATCTGCAATTGTTGCATTATCAACTGCCAGAGTCAGTAGTAGTCTATCATACTTCTTTTTGTGGCCCAATTTCCAAGGTTTTGTGTTTTGCATCAAAAATTTAGTCAAAGCTGAATTTAGTCACCCTAAGTATCAACAAGATATCACACATTTTCTACCAACTGTACAAAATGTCCCCTTGGGCCGGTTTTAAATTAGGCTCATACAACAAAATGAACATTTCATATGAAAGCTTTTGTGTAGGTGTGCCCAAGCTGTCTAATCCAATCAACAGGACCAAATGCCTTAACTAAAGACTTAGTTTTCCATCAGGCTGTCTCTAGAGAAGTCCCAAGCAAATAAAATAGTGAAATCTGAAGAAACCAATTTTTTTTTTACATCAACCAAGAAAGATTGATACTAAGTAATTTGCAAGAGTGTCAAGGATGACTCAGTTCATTACAGCACTGATTCTGAGGGGCAGGTGTCAACTGTATTTGCCCTTGAAGGATAAATAGTACCTTGAGCTCTGGCAATGAACCATAGTGTCTTTGGTGGATGGGAGAGGGTGGGAATAGTTCTGAGGTGGAAGAGTGTGGGATTCGTGGAGGGAGTGGTATAGAGGGCAGTTGAACTTACAAAGGCATGCTGGAACAGGTGAGGGAAAGGCTCAAATGCCTTGCCGAAGAAATATGAAGGTGTTGTTAAGAAAAATTACTTGGAAACAAGACAAAAAGGTAGGTGGCATGCACTTTCAATGTCATACTGGGAATTGAGGGGATGATGGTCTCCTCCAAGGAGTCTACTATATTTACCAATATTTTTGCTCTTTTTGTGCTTTCATTCTTTCTGATAATTCTGTTTCCATCTCCCACTTCCGTTATATTTCAAGAACATTCTTTAGCAATTATTATAGGTTCAGTGCTGAAATATGTAGCCAAAACAGTTGCCTACATGACCAACCTCTGATAAAAGCTTCAGACCCTGGGACTAGAGTGGACTTTCTTGGGCAGAGACTTTTCACCTGTCCCTGTAGTTTGCTGCTGGAGTGTCTCCTCTGTGGCCCTAGGAGGGGAAAAACCTGGAAGCCTTTGTCTGAGTTCTCTGGACTTTGCTTGATGCACATTTTTGTTCTGTTGCCCTTGCTCTATATCTTTTGCTGTTTATAAGCCTTAGCTGTGAGTATGGCCTGCTGTTAAGTCTTGCAAACTGTTCTAGTGAACCATTTAACTTGAGGATAATCATGAGACTCCTGAAACAATTAAAATAGGCTAATCTTATATCCAACCACACTGATGTTAACCTTTTATCAGAGCTAATAGTTTGACAGTTGATTTTCTTAAATTTTCTAGATAGAGGGTCATATTGTCAGCAGAAAATGTGTAATCTTTTCCTCTATTTGTAGGTTCTAATTAATTAATCTGCTAGGCCCTCTAGTACAATACTTTTAGCAGTATAGTTATCTTATTTATATTCTTAATGGGAAAGTTCCCAATGTTCTATCATTAATTATGATGTTTGCCATACTTTTCTAATAAACATTTTCATATTAAAGAAATTTCCTATTCCTAATTGATTAAGGGTACTTATCAGTAATGAGTGTTAAACCTCATTAATATTTTTTACATTGCGATAATCATATGAATTTTTCTTCTCTAATAAAGCAGGCTGGCATCTTTTTTCAGGTATAGATATTTGACTACCCCTTATTTACTTTGTGGTTATTCAAGCTTTCTGATTCTTCTTGATCCCAGTTTGGGAATTCTCATTTTTTCAAGAATATAATCCTCTGTCCTTTTATTTCATTAAAATTTTTGTTTTAACTTTAAATGAAATAGCCAAGAACAACTGGTAATACTAATGATTTTTCAAAAAAATACTCTTATATAGACAGACTAAAATAAACATTTACATAATAACATTGCTAACATTAATAATTATAAGTGGTTTTTGTCTCAACATTAAATAACTATCTGCTTCATCTATGCCACATCTTATACACGGGCTTTCCCCCTTCAATTATGAAATACATACTGCATAGAACTCTCTTTGAGGTACTACATTAAAGGTAATTCTTATACACTTGGTTGGAATATTTACTTCTAATATACTATCAATAAATTTGGTACCCATCTGTGCAGACATCGCTAGGCTTTTCTTTTTAGTGGTTATGTCTGACCAGGGTATTGTGTAGATATATTCCCCAAATGGTAACAACAATATTTCCCATCCAGTGCTCTTCCAGAACCTTGCCACTTCCTCATTAAGAGGTGGAGTCATGTTCTCTCCCCGTGAACTTGGTGAGCCTTATGATAGCTTCAACTAATAAGAAAGAGTACAGTAGGAGTAAATGCTATGTGACTTGTAAGGCTAGGTCATAAAAGGCAATACAGCTTTCACTTGGCTGTTTCTCAACATGAGGGAACCACTTTGGAAAGGATCTGCTAGCTCTCAGAAGAGCTGTCCCAGCTGCTGCCATGTGGAGCAGCGAGACAAACTCTCTCTGCCTGAGTCCCCACCAGATTGAAAATTAGTGAGCACAATAAATGACTGCTTTTAAGCCACTGTGTTATTATGCAACAATTGATAACTGACACAGGGTAAATCTGAAAAGTGGCTGAAAGTGGAAGCATATTGCTTCTGAACTTTGTTCATTTTAAAAGCTTTCTTCTCATGGCTTCCATGAGATCACACGCTCTGATTTGTTCATAATTTGACTTTTGTCCCTTTGCTGGTTTATCATTCTTTATGACCTATAAATATTAATAATGTCCCCAAATGCTCAATCCTGGGCCCTGTCCTTTTAGCTGCACTTTTCTCCCTAGAAGATCTCATACAGTCTTATAGCTTTAAATATCACTTGTATATGGAGGACTCCAGAAGTTATACCTCCTTATGAGGAGCATTCCCTTAAATTCCTATCAGTATTTTGAACTGCTCACTTGATATCTCCATTTGAATGTTTAGCAGTCTTCTCTGCCTTAATTTGTTCAAAACAGAATTATTAATCCAAAATCCCCTAACCTATTTCTCGCTTAGTCTCCATAAATCTCCACCAATCACCCAGTTGTAGAGGTAATAAACTTAGGATTCATCTTTGATTTCTTTTTATCTCTCACTCACCACATCCAAACCATTAGCGATATTAATAGACTAGTGTGTCTCTTTCTGCACCTTTCTCATTATTCAGACATACATACACAAGCACTTATATTAATATGCACATATATGGCTTTTGGTTTAGCGGAAAGACTCCAAATGCGTATTACTCTGGAACTTATTTTTTTCCAGTTACCGGTACATCACTATATTAGTAGATACAGATTCAACTCTATTTTTTCCTCCTAATTTCTTAATGGATCTCTATAAATATATAGAAACATTCTCTCTCTCTCTCTCTCTCTCTCTCTCTCTCTCTCTCTCTCTCTCTCTCTCTCTCTTTCTCTGTGTGTGTATGTGTGTGTACACATACCAGGGGTGCCAAAAAAAATGTATACAAGTGGACACTTTGGTCAACGTTGCTCAAGCAGTAGTTCGCCATAATCCGAAGTATCTGGACGCTGATAGTAACTGCTTTGAGCACCTCTTGTAACTACAGAAGTCAAATATGACTTGTATTCATCTTTTGTTATCAGTATATATTGAGTATTACAATTTTAATACAGCTTTCCTTTCTTAAAATGTGTATACATTTTTTGGCACCCTCTGTATATGTTACACATACATATACTAATAAGTGTATATATAAATAAAATCACAATACATTTACTGGGGTGTGGTGATAGAAATTTTTCCTTATGCTTCCTCTCATTTCCTCCTTCTTTCATTTCTCCCAACTTTCAAATCAAGATAACTCAATTAAATGGCATATATCTACTCATATCTTTTTTCATACTCATAAAAATCAAATAAATATATGCATGTATATATTTACATTTATTTGTTCAAGCATCTTGCCTTTTCCCACTCAACAAACCCGAAACCACATGGAAACTCCTGTAGAACATCTAGTATAGTGAAAATTCCTTCTTTTTAATAAGAGTATAATATTTCCTGGTGTGGATATTCCAAAACTGATTCATCCATTCCCTTATTTATGAGCACTTTATTTCCCCCAACACAAATAATGATGCAATCGATACCTTTGTACATCTAGTTTATGTACAAGTGCTTTTATTTTTATGAACTAGAGTTTCAGAAATAGAATTTGCTGGTTATAAGGATATACACACATCTCTATTAAACAGTAAGTAGATATATTAATCATGCACAGAGTAGACAAAATAACTGAAACAAATATCTATGTACTTACTGCCTAGTTTAAGAAATAGAACCAGTTTCTGAAGCCTCCTGAGTATCCCCTTATGCTACTTTTCCCCTTTTAGGAGAAAAAAAAATTATCCTGAATTTTTCTTTACTTCTCTCTTGCTTTTTCGAGTTTTGCCATGTTTAATTCCCTACGCAATTTGTTGTTTAATTTTGACACGTAAAACTTCATATAAATGGAAAAAATTAATATTCTTTAATGTCTGTTTTCCCTGCTCATTATGTTCTTGAGATTTAAGCATTTTGATAGGTGTAGATAAAAAGTTCATTCGTTTTCAGTGATGTTTAATCTCCCAATATATAAATATACTACAGTTGACGCACATTTGCCAATACTGCTATGAACTTTCCTGAACATGGCCTTTGGTGTACATGTGCAAGAGTTTTTCTAGTTTGAAAGATGTTTGACTTCACTAATCATCAGGGAAATACAAATTAAAACCACAATGAGATATCACTTCATACCTGTCAGAATGGCTATCATCAATAAATCAACAAACAAGTGTTGTTGAGGATGTAGAGAAAAGGGAACCCTCGTGTACTGCAGGTGGGATTGTAAATTGGTAAAAATACTGTGGAAAACAGTATGGAGTGTCCTCAAAAAATTAAAAATAGAACTACCATATGACCCAGCAATTCCACTTCTGGGTATTTACCAAAGAAATCCTAAACACTAAGTCAAAAAAATATATGCACCCCTATGTTCACTGCAGCATTATTTACAATAGCCAAGATATGGAAGCAACCTAAGTGTCCGTCAATAGACGAATGAATAAAGGAGATGTGATACATTTATACAAAAGTATATTACTCAGCCATAAAAAAGAATGAAATCTTTCCATCTGTAACAATATGGATGGACCTGGAGGGTATTTATGCTAAGTAAAATAAGTCAAACATAGAAAGACAAATACCATGATTTCACTTATATGTGGAATCTAAAAAACAAAATAAATGAACAAACAAAAACAGAAATAAACTCACAGAGAACACATTGATTGTTGCCAGGTGGAAGGGGAGTTGAGGGGATAGGCAAAAAAGATGGGGTCAGCTGAGTGGCTCAGCTGGTTAAGAGTTGGCTTAAGAGCACAAGCTCCGAGCAACAGGGCTGCTGGTTCGATTCCCACATGGGCCAGTGATGCTGTGCCCGAGCTGAGCTGTCACTAAGCTGCCAACAGGTGGCAGGATAGCTCAGCTGGTGTAACAAGATTGCCTATTTGATGGTGGGCTATGCCCACCCGCAACTAAGACTGAACTTGGCACCTTGAGCTGAGCTGCCGCCAGGGTGGCTCAGGGGATAGAGCATTTGCTCTTAACAACAAGGTTGCCGGGTTCGACTCCTGCATGGGATTGTGGTTATGCCCACCTGCAACTAAACTGAACACAGCACCTTGAGCTTAGAGGCCACGAGCTGCCGACGGGAAGCCAGATGGCGACTGGTGCCCTCCACAATGAAGACTGAAGAACAACTTGGCCCGTTCCCTTCCCCAATTCCCCAACAGTGTTCCCCTCCCCCAATTCCCCAATAAAATCTTTAAAATATATATATATATATATTTTTTTTAAAAGATGAAAGGAATGAATAAATACAAGTTGCCAGTTATAAAAATAGTCATGGGGATGTAAAGTATAGCACAGGGAATACAGTCAATAGTATTGTAATAACTATGTATGACATCAGATGGGTATCAGACTTAGCGAGCGGGGTGATCACTTCTTAAGATATATAAATGTCTAATCACTATGCTGTATACCTAAAACTAGTATAATAGCTCATGTCAGCTGTAATTGAAAAATAAATTTAAAAAGAGTTTCTCTAGTTTGTATAATATATCTAAGAGTGTAATTTTTGGGTTGTGGGGTATGCTTATATTCAGTTTTACTAGGTAATGCCAAATTGTTTTTGAAAGCCATTGTCCCACCAACAGTGTATTGTGCCTTAATTCCCTAAAAACATCTTTTCAAATGTTTTTTGGTCATTAATTTTCCTCTTATGTGATATTTGCCAATTTTAAAAATTAGGTTGTCTTTTTCTACTGATTTGCATGAGTTCTTTATATATTCTATACAATATAAATAAAATACAAGTCACAAATGTAACAAAATATTCTAGTAGCCACATTTTAAAAAGTGAGAACAGGCAAAATTAATTTTAGTAGTATTTTTTACTTTATGATACAATTTACTTAACCTAAATATCATCATTTCAACACGTAATCAATAAAAAAAAATTTATACTAACTCTTTAAAATCTGGCGTGTATTTTATACTTACAGCTCATCTTAATTTGATCTAATTACATTTAAAGTACTCAATAGCAACATGTGGTTAGCAGCTAATGTACTGGATAGTGTAGCTCTAGATAGATACTTTGTTGTTGTTTTTGTTAATTATGTGTGTTGCAGATTTTTCCTTTTACTTTTTGTCTTGATGACAAAGTTTTAAGGGAGTTAAATTTTGCAATTTTTGGTTTGCACTTTGAATTTTAAGAAAATTTTCCCAATCACTAAGGCCTGTCTCAAAGGTAGTGTATTATTATTCTACGTTCTAAGCATTTTCAAAAATTTCTTTTTTTTTTTTTTTAAAGATTTTTATTGGGGAATTGGGGTGATGGGAATAGCGCTGGGGAATTAGGGGAAGGGGAACAGACAAGTTGCTGTCCTTTTTGTTCTTCAGTCTAGTTGTGGGGGACATTGTTTCACTGGCCCAAGTTGGCACCATCATTGCGCTCTTCCCGGGTGAGGCAGATCAGTTGCCGACTTCTGGACAGCTGCTCACGATGGCTGCTGGCTACACACGGTAGCCCATGGTAAGCCACCTGCCATCTCCGGCCACTCATGGCAACCCAGCTCCAGGTTGAGCTGTTGTTCAGCATCTTAGCTGTAGAGGGCAGTGTCACTGGCCGTCATATGTGGGGTCCGAACCGGGGTCCTCTGGGGTCCTAAGCCAGCTCTTACCCATTGCGCCACTCGGCCAGCCCAAATTTTGTTTTTTATATTGAAGTCTTGAATTTGTCTGGAATTGGATTTTGGGTAAAATATGAAGGATTCCATTTCCATTTATTTTCACGAGATGGAAAACCAGTGGGATAACCCAGCTCCAATATTTGTGTGTTGATGTTTTGTAAATGGATGTTTTATTTACTTGTATTTTTTAACTTCTAATAGCTAGAGTTGTCCCATCTGTATTAGCTTTTGATTGCTGCTATAACAAATTACCACAAATTTAGAAGCTTAAGACAACACAAATTATCTTACAGTTCTGCACATCAGAAGTCTAGTATGGGTCTAACTGAACTGAAAACTATTGGCAGGCTGCAATCCTTTCTGAAGACTCTAGGGCAGTGGTTCTCAACCTGTGGGTTGCGACCCCTTTGGGGGTCGAATGACCCTTTCACAGGGGTCGCCTAAGACCATCGGAAAACAAAAAGATATTTACATTATGATTCATAACAGTAACAAAATNGTAACAAAATTACAGTTATAGAGTAGCAACGAAAATAATTTTATGGTTGGGGGTCACCACAACATGAGGAACTGTATTAAGGGGTCGCGGCATTAGAAAGGTTGAGAACCGCAGCTCTAGGGGAAAGTATGTTTCCTACTCATTTGGGTTCTTAGCAGAACTCAGTTCTCTGAGGTCATAAGAACATAGTCCCTGTTTTCTTGCTAGCTATAAATGCGTGAAGGTCATTGCCATCTTGCAGAGGTTGCCACATTCCTTGGCTCATGGCCCCTTCCCTCCATTTTCAAGGCCAGCAACAGGCAGGTTGAGTACTTGTCATTTTGTGTCTTTTTGCTTTCCTCTTCAATTTTTAAGGATTTGTGATTAGATTGGGCCCAGATAATTCAGGATAATTTCCTAATCCCAAGGTCTGTAACTCAATCATACCAAAGTTCCTTTTGCCACATAAAATAACATATTAACAGGTTCCAGGGATTAGGGAGTGAACATCTTTAGGGAGCTGTTATTCTGCCTACCACATTGTTATAAGTTGTTAACATGGTGAGTTACATAAAAATATTTGCAATATTGAGCCCAAACTTTCATTTCTGAAATAAACTCAACTTGATCATAATTTTTACCTTTTTAAAAAATTGCTGTATTTGTTTTAATAGTATTTTGTTCAGAATTATTGCATCTTTGTTCAAGAATGAGAATAGTTTATAGTGTTCCTTTCTTGTGCTATCCTTGCCTGTTTGGGTCTGTCCATCTGTCCATCTATCCCTTCCTTTTTGAGGGAAAATTGACTAGTTTATTTTTTAATAGTTCTAGGACCAAATAGGATATTTCTCATTGAGTCAGTTTTGATAATTTGTATTATCTTAGAAAGTTGTCCAAGTTGATCTAACTTTTTAAATTTATTGGCATCAAATTGTATTTTTTGTTAATTTTATAATCTCTACAGTTTCCAGTCCCCCCCCCCTTTTTTCATTATTTATTTGTATCTTCCATATTTACCCCAATTTTCCAGAGTTTGGTCAATAGGCTTTTTTCCTTTTAAAGATTTTATTGGGGAATTGAAGGGGAACAGTGTTGGGGAATTGGGGAAGGGAAACAGTCAAGCTGTTGTCCTTCAATTTTAGTGTGGAGGGTGCAGCTAGCTCAGCGCAGACTCCAGTCGCCATCAGCCAACCGTCGGCAGCTCGTGGCCGCTCAGCTCAAGGTGCTGTGTTCAATCTTAGTTGCAGGTGGGCGTAGCACACCATTCCATGCTGGAGTCGAACTGGAAACCTTTTTGTTAGGAGCACATATTCTCACCAGCTGAGCCATCCTGCTACTTGTTGGCATCTCAGCGGCGGCGCAGCTCACTGGCCCACATGGGAATCGAACTGGTGACCCTGTTGCCCAGGGCTCACACTCTTAACCAACTGATCCACTCGGCCGGCCCCAAAAGCCTTTTAAAGAACCAATTCTTGACTTTGTGCATCTTCTTTATTTCTTGCATTAATTTTGTACTTTTCATCTTTATTATTTCTTTACTTCTACTTTAATTCTTAAGTTTGACATGGAATTGGTTAATTGTCTTTTTTTTCTATAACACAGCATTAAAATTTTTTTTTTTTAAGATTTTATTGGGGAATTGGTGGAGGGGAACAGCATTGGGGAATCAGGGAAATGGAACAGGCAAGTTGCTGTCCTTTTGTTCTTCAGTCTAGTTGCGGAGGACTTTGCTTCACTGGCCCATGTTGGTATCATTGCGCTCTTCCCGAGTGAGACAGTCGCTTGCCGCTCATTGGACGGCCTCTCATGGGGGCTCATGGCAGCTCATGAAAGCGCAAGCCCACTGCCAGTCAGCCCCACTGCAGCCTACACAGTTGCCGGCGACTCACGGCAGCCCAGATCCAGGTTGAGCTGTTGTTCACCATCTTAGTTGTAGAGAGTGCAGCGTCACTGGCCCTCATATGTGGGATCCAAACTAGGGCCCTGCTGCTCACAGCTGGTGTCCCAAGCCAACTCCTAACCAACGCGCCACTCGGCCGGCCCATAGCATTTAAATTTCTAAATTTCCTTCTAATTACTGCTTTAGTTATATTCATATTCTACAATTTTGCTATTTATTTCATCATTTAATTCCAATTATTTTGTTATTCCCGTTATATATATTTTTGACCAATGAGTTATCTACAAGTGTGTTTTTGAATTTCCTAATGTGTATCCCTTGCTTATTGGTGATTTTCTTAGTTGTACGGTGGTCAGAGAATGTATAATATCAATTATTTGAAATTTGTTGAAAATTACTACATGAACTTACATGTGGTCGATTTTCATAAATATTCCATATTGTGCATTAGAAGGAAGTGAATGCTCTAATTGTTGAGCAACACTTTACATGTCTATTAATTCAATTGTCTTAATTATGTTGCTCATATCTTCTGATTCTTGTGTGTATGATCTATCCATTATTTTAAGGTGTGTTAAAATCTCTAATACAGTGGCAAATTTTATCAATTTTTCTTCGTAGTTCTGTCAAATTTTGCTTTTTATATTTTATAGATATGTAATTAGGTACATATGTTTAGAATTATCAAGTAGAAAGGTCCCAAACTTTTTTTATCGTGATTTAGTAACCTTTGTTCATTTTTAGTTGGTTTGATGTTAACATATTAATAGCCCCACCAGCTTTCTACTGTGATATTAGCCTGACATCTTTTTCCATCTTTCTGTATTCTTGTTTTTAAGACTGTTTCAAAAATAGCATTTGGTTGGATTTTATTTTGTCCATTTTGTATTGTTTTTCAAACTAGAGAGTTTATTACATTTACTGTAATTACTGACACATTCGTATTTATTTTTTACCACTTTATTTGTGAATTCTATTTGTTTCACCATTTTTGTTTCTTTTTTCTATGTTCATATGTTGCTTCTTTTGTTGTAAATTCCATTTCTCCCTCTATTGATTAAAAAATTATAAAGCTCAAACTCTGTGTTTTTACCCTCTTCCCAAACAATTCAAGGTCCTTGGACAACTTCAACTCCAGGCATCACCCTCTTCCAAATTATGACTTTATTGTCCAGGATATCAGTTCTATCTTGCTTTACTTTTTTAATCACACAAATTATGTGTTATTATTATTACTTTATATGTAAATATTTTTGAGTTTTAATCACTTATTTACCCATTTCTTTGCTCATTCCTTCTTGTGTCAGGGATTATTTTCTGTTGGTGGTAAACTCCAGGGGTTTTTTTGTCTCAAAATGTCTTGAATCAGATAACCAGGTTCAAATTTTGGCTCTACCATGCCTTAGTCACATGACCCTAGATGGGAATGAGGTCTAGGACTCGAGGTCTGGGGCTTGCTTATCCCTCCCAAGTTGGTATCTTTTGAGGAGCACAACCAGTCCTCTGACAATTCTCACTTGGGGGAAGGATTTAGTGAAGGAAGAGTGGGATGGGAAAAGGCAAGAGTGGGTGGGTAGGCATGGCTTCCCCACTCAGCTCCAGCTGTGGGTTCAAGAGAAAACAACCTCTTCTTTCTTTCCTAAAGCCTGACTTAGCCAGGTTCCCCTTTGAGGCAGCAGAGCTTTGGCCTGGGCACATCGAAAACAAAGAATCTCAGAGGACCTCCCTATCTTGATTTTATTGCTTGTGTGTTGTGTCAGTCCTAAGAACTGTTTCTCAACATATTACCTCAAAACTTTTGTTTACAAATTATAGTTTTGGAGAATGTGTTCAGGGAATCAACTGGTGTTCCTCCCTCCCCCTCAACTCTATTTTTCCTTTTCTCATCCCTTTACCAGGTACCTGGAGCTTACCTGTGGGCAATGTCCAACCTCTGGCTTTCTGTCTCCCCTAAGGCAAGAGATGCCAGGGTCAACTTTGTTTCACTCACTACCAGCTATCCCGGGGTCCCCTGGGGTGAGGGTGGTCAGGGCTGCTAGGAGGCAGTTAACGAATGGCAGCAGCAATTATGAAGGTTTCTATGGTTTTTAGTACTCTAAAATGGGGTGCCTCTTATGTCTTATTTTAAGACTTTTGACATTTTTCCTTCAAACACATGTGGACTAAAAAAGGGGTCCTATGGAAAGCAACCTCACAGGGTGATCTGATCATAAATTCCTAACTGGACAGGTCATGGTGGGTAGTCATGCCCCAGGCACATAACTTTTTAGTTTCTCTTTGCCTTAAGCAAGCCCTGTCCAGTGTTTTCCATGCATCTACGATGAATAAACCTTTGTAATAAACTGAAACCACCTTCAAGAGAGTAGCACATAATCTTGTTACCTATACTATAATCTATTCCCGGCCTTGCTTCCTCCCACCCTCACATAATCTTCCTTAGGTTTCCTCCTTAATTTCAAATGTATAAAAGCAGCAGCAAAACTGTTATTCCCTGGAGCACTGGAGATCTTGCTACCTGGCAACTGTCAGTTTGGCCCAAATAAACTCATAAATATTCTCTACAGGTCTGGACATTCTTATGTTGACACACATTTGCAGAAGGCTTTATGTAAGAAAGTAGGAGACAGTATCTAATAATTATAGGCTAAAGATCAAATCATTCCACAGCTTTGATCGAGAGGCCAGGCCCAAGTATGTGTTCCAAGGTTGCATTTGATTTTAAAATGTGTATACAAAGAACCCCTGTACAATAAGAGATGAGGGCATTCAGTAGTGCTCAATCTTCTAACAATCTTGCCTGTAAAAATTTGGTTCATTTACTTATGTTTGGGCTTGGTATTTCCCACTGGCCCCCATGGTTACATGCTTATGGAGCACAGCTGTACCATCTCCTGCAAGAGAACTGTTTACTTTGTTATTAAGGAAATAGGAAACCGGTACCTGACTGCTTTTTTTCTCATTCACCTCAATTTAGGTCCTTATCACCTCATATGTACATTGTTTTAGCCATCTCCACCTATAATTAAAATAGCCCTTTACTACCTGTCTGTCCAGTGTTAAGTGGCTCCCAATGGCCTATTTGGCATCTAAGGCACAGCCCAATCTATTCTTTCAAAGACTGGGTGAAATATAATAATACTTACTGGACACTTACTCAATGAGAGGCATTGCACAGGCATCTTTCATACATTTTAGCTGAATAATCACCACATCCCCTGTGCCATGGAGAATACCCGTTTTACAGATGAAAAATAACCATGCCCAGTGTCACATAGCTAGAAAGTGGCAGAGCTGGTACACAATGCCAGGTATAGCAGGCTGTTCACCACTGCACTATGTCTGAGTAAGAGCTGACATTTATCGAAGGTTTTAGGCTTTACAAATATTATCCCATTGAATCCTCACAACAGTGAAAGGCTGTCCACGTTAATATTCTCCTCTTACAATGAGAAAAAGCAGAGAAATTAAGTAACAGCCTGTAGAAAAGACTTGAACACAGGGAGCTGAATGGTCCCTGGACCTGGACCCTACGCCTAAAGGCACCAGAAAAAAAAGCAAAGATAATCCCCAAGTGAGGGGAAACAGTGATGATCAAACACTAATAGACACTGTCAGCATTATTCATATTCACACACACACACACACACACACACACACACAGTTCATAAAAAAGAGTGGGTAAAGGAGGTCTATGCTCTTAGATCACATTTCAGTAATTAGGACATATATTGTCCTAGTTCAGGCTGTTATAACAGAATACCATAGACTGGGTGACTATAAACAACAGAAATTTATTTCTCACAGTTCTGGAGGCCAGAAGTCCAAGGTCAAGGTGCCAGCATAGCTGAGCTGTGGTGAGAGCCCTCTTCTGGGATGCAGACTGCCTCTTCTCATTGTATCCTCACCTGGCAGACAGGAGAGCGCTCAGTGGGGTCTCTTTTATAGGGGCACTAATCTCATTCATGCCGGCTGTACCCTCAAGACCTAATAATCACCTTCTAAAGGCCCTACCTCTTGATGCCGTCACCTTGGGATGTGGGATTTAAATAAGTGAATTTGGTGGGGGGTGGGTACAGAAACATTCCATCCATGACCCAGACATACCTCTATCCAACTGTTGCTGCTAAACTCCGACTCAAAATCATAGTGGGGGAGGGGGGGGGAAACTTTCCAAAAAAACGGATCCTATGAGCCCCAATTTCAAAGTCATCAACTGCAATACACTCTTTAATATCCTCAGGGTTTAGCTAATGGCTTTATGCATGCTTTCTTCTCATTCCGAAAATAACTAAAAACCCGTAGCCCTTTCAAGTGATCCTACTGAAGCTCACCTTGTCATTTTTTCAGGGAAGTTATTAACCTTTTTTTAAAAGGACATTTCCTCCCAGGCCTTCCGAACCAAGCAGAAGAGCGGAGCTGCAGCCCTCCAGGTGTGGGGTGGGGGCAGAATACTGCTCCAGGTGACGGTGTGGGTGGTGGGGACGCCGCGGGGAGGTGGGCGGTGGGCAGGGCGAATTCCCGGCTTAGCTCCATCTCCGGAGCGAGATGAAGGGGCAAGGGGAGAGGGAGAGAGAAGGAGAAATAATGGAGAGGGGTGAGAGGGTCGCACGCGAGGCGCATACCTCCGAGCCCCGGGGCTCGGGATTGGGGCCCTCGGCGCCGCCGCCGCGCATTCCGGAGCTCCGGGAGGGCAGGTCTTCGAGGAAGGCTAGTGTCCCGGTGGGTTCGGGCTGTTCTCCCAACGTCGCCTGCCAACAGCCCTAGGGCGGCCCAGGTCACGCCTCAGTCCCCGGCCGCCTCGGTGGGCACGAAGGAGGGGTCGCGGCGCCGCCTCTCTAGGTCCGGGGCGGGCCAACAGCGCTCAGGCCCGGGGCTTATTGTTCCGGGGAGCCGCACGCAGGGTCCGGCCGGCCGGCCGGCGGCGCCCATCCCATCCCGTGCCTGCCCGGGGTCGGCCAGCAGCTGTGGGCGCGCCGAGTGGCGGCGGCTGACGAGCGTACCGTGCGTGTCTCTTTAAGGGGCCGGGCCTGTTGCGGCTGAAGGGCGGGCGGGGTGCGCGTCGCTCCCCGGAGTGAGAGTGTGGGGGAGAGAGCGGCGGGCGGGCGGGCGCCGGAGGGAGGGAGGGAGGGAGCGAGCTAGCGACGCGGGCCGCCCCAGCCGCCGCCGCCGCCGCCGCGGTCGGACCAGCGGCCTCCTCCCCTCCCCTCCCTTGCGTCGCCCTGCCGCGGGGAGGGGGCTCGCGTCGCCGCCTCCAGTCGCTCCAGATGAAGCAGCTGCCGCCGCAGCCGCCTCCGAAGATGGGAGATTTCTACGACCCCGAGCACCCGACCCCTGAGTAAGTATCAGCTCCACGGCCTCCCGCTGCCGTCGGCCTCCTCAGCCCGAGCCGAGGGCGGCGCGTCCTGACGGGCGGCGGCGCGGGCCAGCGCGAGGAGTAACGGGCCCGCGGTGGACTGGCGCGGGCGGCGTGAAGAGCAGGCCCGCGCCGCCGTCTCGCCCGAGCCGCCGCGGGTCGGCCGTTGGGCCCGGTGTTGGCGCCGCTACTCGCGTTGCAGCGGCGGTTGGGCCGGGTCGGTGGGGGGAGGGGCGGCCACGGCCTCCGCTGCTGCCGCCGCCGCGTCCGCACCGACCCGGCCGGCCCGAGGCTCGGCGGTCTCCTCCTGCTCCCTGCAGCCCGCTCAGGCCGCTCTGCAGGCGAAGGCGGCGAGCCGGAGGAGCTGCCGGTGCCGGACTGGGCGAGAGGACACCGGCGATAGTAGGCCGCGAATCCCCGGGCTCGGGTGGAATCCCGACCCGTCTCTCAGCCTCCCGGCGACGGCGGCTTGGACCGGAAGGGCCTAGCGCGCGTCGCTGGGCTCGGGGCCGCGGTGGGACCCGCGCTGCACTCTTGGGTTAGATTCTTTTCTGCTGGAACTCGATCCTGGCCTCATAATGCTTCCGGCTTCAGATTCTGCACCTTTGGCACTTCGGTTTTGTAATGGTGGCGAGGTTTGTGTGGCCCGATATTGAGATGACACCGGCGTTGTTTTTCCTCCCGAAAGTGAAAGCCTTCGGAGGGACATACATTCTCGTCCAGATTAAGGGATCTGCAAGCTTTCGAGAGGACACTGCTTCTTTGACAACGGAAACCTCTCCCCCTAACTGGATGACTTTCTACCCCCTGTGAAGACTTAACAACCAGGAGTCGTGGGAGAATTCCCTAAAGAGACAGTATTCTGGAAAACCGAAATAGAGTTTTGCCCAATAGTTTTTTTTTTCAGCCTAGGCTATTTTAACACTTTTTTTTGGTTAAGGGCTGTGTCTGCTACTGTATCTGATACCTCAAAGAGCTTGCTCCCCAGAGCCTGGATTCACGTCTTTCCCTACGCCCTCACAAGACTATTGTTTTACAAAGCTATTCTTAAACTCCATTTGCTGCTGTTGTTTGAAGTCTAGACCTACCTACCATAGGACTCATTTCAAACCTAACGTTGGTAGGGATTTCGAACTGAAACGGTCACTTTTATGACTAGAAGGACACCGATAGGTTTCTTCTTTGGACACATTTTACCTTAGTCCTGCTGGAGCGCTTTTTTTTTTTTTTTTTTTTTTTAAATCTTTTGCCAGATCTTTTTATCTTGGTCCAGAAATGTCTGGCTCTTCCTTGATAGTTCTTAGGTTGGATGGCAACATAGAAGGATTCTGTTGGGGGGTGTTGATGGTTCTCTCTGCACAAAAAGAGAAATAATTATTTTGCCTTTCAGAAACAAAACCCAACTCTTAGTTGCAGTAGTAAGTTTTCTCAACGTGGCTTTCTCCTTTCATGGGGTTTTGCTTCTAGGTTAACAGTACCTTAATTAGACTGTTTTGATTTACTGCACACAACCATCAGTCGAATTCCAAAGCTCATGTTATCTGCTTTTGGTTTGGCACTTGGAAAACCTTAAAAGAAAAGTTCTGTGTCATGGTTGAGCCCTTGTCCTGTACAAAATAACATGGTAGCCCCTGAATGGGCTAAGTGCCTGCTTTCAGTTCCTTTCCAGATTTGGTGTAGTCTAGAAGCTTTAAGGATCACATCCTTACACTTCTTAGGGGAAAATGTAATTTTTCTTACTATGTGGGAAAATGGACTCAGAAGTGCAACTTGATAGACATGAGTGGGGAGGAATCAAGAATGTTTTACACAAGGTCTTGGAGTTTTTTTCACTGTTTTTCTGTCGCCACTGCTTCAGATTTCTAACAGTGACTAAGTAAGTTCCAAAATATGTATATGTGTGTGTGTATACTGACCTGCCTGGACTGTATCAAGAATTATAAAACCTTTTCTGCTGTAATACTATAAGAACTGGAAGGGAGCTTGATAGGTATCCTGAACAATATCACCTGTTTTGCAGATGCAGAACCTGAAGCCTAGAGAACTGAAGTGACAGCAAACCCTATGAGGTAGTATGTATAAGATAGTATTTATACCACTGGAGAGAGGGAAGCAGTATGGTGTAGGGTTAAAGAAATTGGATTGCAGAAACCTGGGTTTGAACACTAGTTAAACCTCAGACAAGTGACTTCGTGTCTCTAAGCTTGGGTTTTCTTATCTTTGAACTAGGTGTCATAATGGGAGCAACCTTATATAGGACTTTTGGGAGGATTGAAAGAGAATTATGCATGAAAAGCACTTGACACAGAGTGTGGCATGTGTAAGTGCTTCTAGCTGGGGTCATCAGGGAAAACTTAAAGAGTTAGGATTTTAAGTAAAACATGAAAAGATTAGGTGGGCTTGTGAGGGGGTGACATGCCTAGGGGAAGGAATGACCAAGTGCCCTTTTTAGTCTTTAGTTTGAAATGGTTCTTAGTTAGATACATGAAGAAATTGAAGCATGAAACATAATTTCAGTTTGATTGAAGTAACAGTTGGAACCTGATGACTCTATTTATCTTGTACTCCCTGTTTAATCAGGCACAGCTGTAAGACTTGGCTTTTTTTCCTGTGGTATATAGGGTTGTGTTTCAGGTGAAAATGGCTGTAATCACCTGAGTATCTGTGCATTAGGTGTCTGCTGCCAGGCAAGCCCAGGGTCAGGTGTTGAGGACGCTGTAAATTAGAGCCAGTCAGTTTTCAATGAACTCTTCTAGAGACAGGCAAGTACTTGACGGTTGTAGAAGTGCTGTTCTTTGAACATATGGGTGTCTATCTTGTCCCAAACAGGCACACTATGGAGTGCCTTGTGGGCACCTGCTAGTCAGGGGTGGTGAACAATAATATAGAATGTTGAAAGGTAGGTGCTTTGAAAAATGGAGCAGGGCAAGGGGGATCCAGAATTTCTGGGGAAGATGTTGCAATTTAAAATGAGGTGGACTGGGTGAGCCTTCTTGAGAGATATATAGGCCAAGACTGAAAGAGGAAGGAGTTAGGCCTGTTAGTATCTGGTGGGAAAATATTCCAAGGAGAGGAAATAGCTAGTTCCAAGGCACCGAGGCAGGCCTAGAGAGCTCTGCCCAGTATGGCTAGGTGGAATGAAAAAAAAAAGAGTAATAGTAGATTGGGGTGGGGTGCACATTTCACAGGTCTTTGTAGAGCTATCCTAAGGACTTTCCCTGAAGCTTTCAACAGAGGAATGACATAGTTTGCTTTCAGCTTCAGAAGGATCTACTCAGTTTGCAGGGGGAAACAATAAGTAGAAGCAGGGAGATTTATTTGTAAAGAAGCTAGTAATCTAGGAGAGAAATGCTGGTGCTTTGTACCAAGGTGGTAACAGGAGATGGTGAGAAATGGTTGAATTCTGGATGTATTTTGAAAATCAAACCAATATGTCTTGTTGATAGATCAGATGTGACATGTGAGAGAGGAGCCAAGGACAATGGCAAGGCTTTTGGACTGAGCGGTTAGAAAGATGGAGTTGCTATCAACTAAGATAGGGATGACTGGGAGAAGAGCAAGTTTGGGGAATAGATTAGGAGTTCAGTTTTAGACATGAAAGTTTGAGATGCCTGTTAGACATTCAGGTGGAATTGATATCCAAGTCTGAAGTTCAGAGGAAAGGTCTGGATTAGAGATAAATTTTGTAGTCATCAACTTAGGTAGTATTCAAAGCCACTAGACTGGATGAGATCGCCAAGGGATCCAGTGTAGAAAGAGAGAAGGACCCAGGATGAGTCCTTTTAAACTGCAGTGTTAAGAGGATTGTTAATAGTGTGAAGTGTAAGGGTGTTAACATGGAAGACATCCATAAACAACGGGGAAAATTATCTCTTCACTAACCTCTAACTAGAAGTTAGCATTTCTTTTTATTATTAATGTAAACAGTGAACTACATATTAACATTACCTATGTTTTTACTACTGGTAAAATCATAGTTTTTTGTTTTATTTTTTTTTAAGATTTTTATTGGGGAATTGGGGGGATGGGAACAGCGCTGGGGAATTGGGGGAAGGGGAACAGACAAGTTGCTGTCCTTTTGTGCTTCAGTCTAGTTGTGGAGGACGTTGCTTCACTGGCCCAAGTTGGCA
>NW_017731368.1:3050900-3071438 GCF_001890085.2 Hipposideros armiger
AATAAAAATATTAAGCTGAGAAGAAATCTTCAGACTTCATCAGACTGCCAAATGGCCCAAGGCACACAAAAAAGTTAAACCCCTAGGCTCTGGAGCCATAACTCCTTGTTTAGATTCTTAACCTCTTTTACTTAATAGCATTATGAACCTGGGCAAGTTTTGTTATGACTCTATGCCTTGGTGTCCTTATTTATAAAGTGGGGATCATAATAGTAGTTTCTGCAAAAAGTTTATGGGGATATAAGAATTAGGATTAGTATTGGATGGAAAGATGCAGCTAGAAAGAACAGTACAAGGCACCATGATATGAAAAGAATGGTGAATTTGGCAAAACTAAAGTGTATTAACTGTGGAAAATATTTCAGCATCTTCAATAAAATATAAAGCTGTGAAGATAGTCAAATTCTCAAAATTCTCATAATTCACCTTACCTACAGTGGGGATGGAGATGCCATAGGAAACCAACTAAGAGAAAGTGTCATAATGTCACCAGATTCCACATAGGTATATACATTTAGTAGCTTTGCAAATAGTACGAATCAAAATTTTTGTTATTTTAATAAGAGAAAAATATCTTTGTGAGGTGTGGTTCTATAGGCCAGAGTATCTTCTTCAGGCTACTGAGGTACGTAGGAGGCCAGAATATTACTTGGAGTATTTTCTGGTGAGTACAGAAAGCCTGATGAACTATCCTAGTACTTAGGATAGCGTACACCTCTCCAGCTTTCATGTCCCTCTTTGCTCTTGCCTTTTTTTTTAGATTTTAGGCACACCATTCTTCTATACACACACTGTTTTTTGTTTTGTTTTTCTTTTTTTCTGTTTGTTTGTTTGTTTGACACATGTTTATCAAGCAATTGTTGATACAGTTGTGTTTTCCTAAGAAATGTCCAAATTGTCAAGGTATAATTTATACATACAAGATTGATTATCTATCTATCTATCTATCATACGTTTCACATTTCTTTAGTGGAACTTTGGTATTTCCAGATTTTTTCTGCCACCTTTCACTGTAGTGACTAACTGATTCAATCTATTCCCCTTTAAAAAATTGAAATACATTATGATTTACTCTTTTACAGATATTATAATTTTTCTTGACCCTGGTAGTCAGTGTTGTTCCAGCTTCTCTGCAAAAATTTACAACACTCATGGAATAGTCATGCTGGATGGCAAAAGATGGCTAGCCTGGGTTAGGGAATCAAAAGTTGACCCTCTTTATCATTTCTGTTAATTCTTCCATAATACTATGGAATAGCTTGTTTGGGTGATTATTGTAAGACCCTGAGAGACAATTTATTGGGTTGTCGGAAAAGTCATGACATATTTTTTTCTATGTTTTTTGTTGCAAAAATGCATCATGACTCTTCCAACAACCCAGTGTATTGGAAACTGAACCATTTGTGCCTAGTGTCACTGAAAATCAGGTTTAAAATCCTTTCTTTTGTTTTTTTCTGAGATCTACTCTAGGAAAAAAAGAAAACCTTTTATTTTGAAGAAATTTCAAAGTTTCAAGAATAGTATAGTGAATTCCTATATATTTCTCATCTAGATTAACTAGTAATTGAAATTTTGCCACACTTGTTTTATCTTTCTATATAAAAATATACACGTGTTTATTTTCAGCTGAACCATTTGCGAGTAAGTTGCAAACATTATGACCCTTCACCCCTAAATATTTCATAATATTACCTAAGAACAAGCATTCTCTTAGATAACCAATATACAGTAATTAAATTCAGGCAATTTAACATAACAGTACTGTTACCTTTATACAGTTCATATTTAATTTTTTTCAGTTGTCCTACTAGTGCCTTTTTTCATTCTAGAATTACACATTTCATATACTTATGATGTCTCTTAGTCTTTAATCTCTGAGGATAGAGCTTTAAATTCAAACTTTGGAGATATTTTACTGTGATCTCTTTCTACTAACCATAATTGTGATATTTTAAAAACAGTAAGTGTTGGGCTGGCTGAGTGGCTCAGTTGGTTAAGAGCTCGCTCAAGAGTTTGAGCTCTGAGTAACAGCGGTTCGATGCCCGGCCCAAGCTGAGCTGCCGCTGAGCTGCCAAAAGGTGGCAGGATGGCTCAGCTAAAAAAACAAAACAAAACAGTAAGTGTCCGGTAGTATGTTTAAAATGTTTTGTTTTTTTTTTGTAGAGGGCAGTGTCACTGGCCCTCACATGTGGGATCCGAACCGGGGCCTTCTGGCATCCCAAGCCAGCTCTCAAACATCGCGCCACTCGGCCGGCCCAAATGGTTTCTTTTTTAAAATTGCCAAAACAATAAATGCTTATTGCAAAAGGATAAGATAATACAGATGTTTATAGAGGAAAAAGTAAAAATCCACCCTTGACACCTCTTCCCTGCCCCATCTCTAAATCCCACATCTAAGAGGTAACCACTACTAACAATGTAGTGTATACCTTTCCAGATATTTTTCTTTTGATTTTTGTTTTTACATAAGTGTAGTCAAACTACTACTACACATATCATTCTGCCTTTTTCCTACATATTGTATCATCTGCATGTTTGTATTTACATATAACATACTCATCTTTTTTAACAGTTAGGCAATATCATATACTATGGATATACTATATTGTTTTGTTTTCTTAAGGTGTCTATCATGTTAAGCAGTTTAAAAGGGCCTTAGCACATGTACTATGTGGAAGGTGTCTCCTTCCAAATATGTTTTCTTATGGTGTGAGTATATTTGGTAATTTATAATAGTGTTTTCATGATTTTGTTTAGAGTTTGACTCATACTTTAAAAAAAAATTTTATTGTCCATACTTATGTGTGTCTGTCCTGTCTCATTCTGATAGATAAAGAGCTTTTATTTCTGCCCTACTTTGATTAGTTGCTTGGTTATTTTAAGGAGAAAACTCAAGGCATTAGCACACTCTCTTAAATGGTTGGTTTGAAGCTGGCCAACTGAAAATTCAATAGGTTTGTTGTTTTTCATAATGGGATTTATATTTGGAAGTCTGCTTTCATGGATTCAAATGAGAGGCAATTACCTTGTGTAATTTTTGGTTGTCGTCTCCTAATAAAATGTTGTATTTGAGAACCTTAGCTTTGTAATTCATGTATACTGTACTTTATATTTAATTTGGTAGCTCTCTTTTTTTTTTTTTTAAATCAAGCTGATGTTTACCTCAGTGTCTTGTCCAACTGAACAAATACATTGGTCATTTAGATGGAGGTTTAACATTGGCCTGAATTCCTGTAGATGCTTTTTATTTTAGAATGCTTTTCCTGTCAGATGCTAACATCTCACAAATGAAAATATCCCTGGGATGGTGTGTGGGTGTCTGTAGGAGTGTCATGCTGGCAGGCTGTTGGGAGGTCTGTTTACTGGGAGCCTGCTGTGGGCTTGCAAGAACCTGGAGCAAGTCTGGTTTCTGACTATAACTTTTCCCGCTGCCCACTTTCTACCAAGTACAGTTAGCTGTATCGTAATCACCAATATTTGCTTCATGATTAGCTCTCTGGGGACCCATGGACTAACTTGTATTTTGAGTCTTTCTTCTGATATTTGACCTCTTTGTGAATAGTTATTAATTATATACTCTATTTTAGCAGGCACATGATGCATGACAAGTTTTAAATTTTTATGAATTTTGTGTTAATGTAGAGCTAACATTTTTCATAAATTATATAGATAGCTGCAAAAACTCTTTGTATGGAAATCCATTTGTTGTGATCTTCAGCACACACAAAGACTTTCTAAAATTGTCTGGTTAAAAATAGAACTCTTCTATTAATTTATCAATTCTAGACCAGAGGATCTATATCAACTCCGTAACATAAGCTACAAATTTTATGGTAATGCTTCTGTGGTTAAAATAATGATAGTTATGAAGAATCAAGTCAACTGAAACATTTACTGAGCATTTACAACTATGTACCCAACTGCTAGTTACTTGAATTCCTCCATTTAAAAGAGTAAGTCTCGGGAGGCTGAGTGGCGCATTGGTTGGGAGTTGGCTTGGGATACCAGCTCTGAGTGGTGGGGCCCTGGTTCGGATCCCACATGAGGGCCAGTGACGCTGCGCCCTCTACAGCTAAGATGGTGAACAACAGCTCAGCCTGGAGCTGGGCTGCCGTGGGTCGCCAGTGACAGCGTGGGCTGCAGCCCCTGCTGCAGTGGGCTGCCATAAGCTACCGTGTGTGGCCAGCAGCCAGTATGAGCGGCCGGCAGCCAGTGTGAGCTGCCAAGAGATGTCGTGAGCGGCCTTCCAGAGGCCGGTGACCAATCTGCCTCGTCCGGGAGAAGGGCAGTGATGATGCCAACATGGGCCAGTGAGGCAACATCCTCCACAGCTAGACTGAAGAACAAAACGACAGCAACTTGTCTGTTCCCCTTCCCCCAATTCCCCAGTGCTGTTCCCCTCCCTCAATTCCCCAATAAAATCTTTAAAAAAAAGTAAGTCTCTATAACACATTCATTATGATCTTTGGATTTTCTAGTATACAGGACTACAAAATCCCTTAGGTCATAGCAACAGAATCAAACAAGTCTATATCGTGTGAAAGAATGGATGAATGTTTAGACAGACTCCAGTGAAATGTTAGCTTTTCTTGATGCTTTGTATTAGTAACCACCCAAAGTGTATCTTAAAAGTCGAAGAATTATAAAAATACACATGCATGCAAACACATCTTTTAAAATATTTATATGGAAAAAATAGTAATGATGACAATAAGAGTACATAAGCAATGGGTACACTTCACAGAAACACATAGCTAACATAAATTTTGCTGTTAGTGTATGCACAGCTGAAAAGAATGTCCTATCACAGCCAGGTTCAAACTCCTGCCCAAATTTCATATCCTCTGACACTATTATTATCTCCTCTAATAAGAAAGAAAAGTAGTCAAAGAAAGATGAGCACTAGGTATTTCTTGGTAGTCTTATTGTCTCTCTCTCTCTCTCTAATGCATGCAAGCAATACTATAATTGGGGAAACACTGGTTTTATATTCAACTACCACTGTTTCAATGTTTTGATATTCAGCTGTTGACATTACTTCCTTATACAAACTGCTGTTAATCTGCCAGAAATACTATACTGTACTTTTCATAATTGTGACAGTTGGTTTCCTGAATAATTATACAACAGTAAAAGTTTTTATTTTTTAATGGACACGGTAAACTAAACTTAAAGAGTATACTTATTACAGTTACCTTGGAAAACTTCAGGAGTGCATTTTCACCTATTTCTAGCAAAATTATTTTATTGTACCTCAACAAAATTTATCTCTTTACTATATAGATAATTTGCCTTTTGTTGAGAGGAGTAGTGTTTATTTTATGCCTTTCTCATGTCATGCGTACTACTGTGCTGCTGCTTGTGCTACTTTTGTCTTGTTATTGCAAGCTGTGTCCCGGTGATGAGGTAGTCCTAGTCCAAGAGTGCTGTTAGGACTTGAACTCGTGGTTTTTGAACAAATGGACAGAGCTCACAATTAGCAATAATGAACATATTGTGGGAGCATGAGATACCAAAGAGATATACATCATTCCTCATTGCTGCTTCTAGGGAATCAAAGTAGTTGTGGACTAACACAATTATTGTTATTTTGAAATAAGAAACTTCCATGTAACTTGCATGGATATCTATAGATGTTTTCTCTACTTGAAGAATTGTTTGGAAAATGGGACCATTGTTACTCTAAGCTAAGCTGTTGTAAGTTGAACATCATTAAGACCCTAAATTAATGATTCTCTGATTCAGAAATTTGCATTATTCACAGTTAACTTAAAAACCAGTGCTTATTTTATGGTACTACAGAGGTAGAAGGAAGGTAGATATACATGGTTGTAAATACTTTTTAAAAAACCTAGATCATATTTTGAAATTTCCCTGTTAGTAAATTTTATCTTTTGTCTTCATTAAAAGAAAGTTTGAGGAAGGTAAATGACACTGTTCTGTTTCAGTGAAATTTGAAGTTATCGTTTAAGCATAGGTGTGCTAAAATTTTTTTACACGTCACGTGGGTAATGTGCTGATGTTGTTAACATGGTTTGAGGGAGGCACATCTCACACAAGAACATGAACACCCAATCATCACACTACAAAAGGATCTACTAAAGTAAATTTTTTTGAGTCCATCAATGAATATAATATTTTGATGTTGTAAAAGGCACACTTTAGAACAGGGATTGGCAAATTGGGCAGTAGGCCAAAATCAGCCTGCCTGTGTATTTTGTACAGCCTGTGAACTAACAATGAATTTGTTTTTTAAATGGTTAAAAAAAATCAAAAGTAGATTTTGTGACATGAAAATTTTAAGTTTTCAGCAAAACATAGCTTATCCCAGCTTATGATTTTAAGAGTGGCTTGATAAGAAGCTTATTTAATGCCAACTTGGCATTAGAGGAATATCAGTTATATTGGAATAATTACCTCTATTATATGCTTCTCCTTTAGTATAAACTTTTAAGGAAAGAGCTTTAAGCTTTCAGGTTGTTTTATCAGTCAGAGAAAAACAGAATTTAAGGAATTGGTTAAAAGGGTTTTTGGAGAACTGAGAAAATGAAAAGGGGACACCAAGGTAACAGGAGGGCAGCAAGTCGCTATACCCAGCCTAGGGCTGGGAGGAAAAAAGGGTAGAGGGTGTGACCACCAGAATTGAGACGCTTGGAGTAGGGCCCCCTAGCCCTGAGACCTCTGAGGAAGTGCTATTGGACTACTTGTGCTAGTGTCTGGGAGGAATTGTAGTCACACTGGTCTGGGATTGTGGAAAAAAGATAGAAACTGGAATGAACACAAGATGAAATGCACTGATGATTGATGGGTCAGTACACATAGGAACTGGCCAAACAGGAAGGTGCATTTTCCCTCTTATTCCAGTCTTTTAGTCTTCTAGCACATGCTATTAATGTCAAAGGAGAAATGTAGTTAACAGGGTACTAATCATACTTTCACAAATAAGAGTGTAAAAATCGTGAGCTAGGAGCTGAAAGAAAATATCTTAAAGACACGTGGGCTAAACATATTGAAAAATTTCGCAAAGCTCCAGGTAAGAAATTATTCTAGCGTATTTTTAGGAATCTGGGAAGGTAAAAAAGAAAGACATCCAGAAGAAGACTTTTGGATGAGCATTGTGCAGTTTCTGGAGGCCTTTTTTTTTTTTTAGGTTATGATGTCTATTCCTCATATGTTGCACTCTTGAGGCATAAACAATGAAATCCTGGCTTTTTTTTACCTTGGTCTGTCGGGTACAGTAGGAGTAAAAGACTGAGGAGTGAAGAGTAGAACTGTATTAGGTAATAGTAAAACGTAACATATAAAAAGTTGGCAATTTCTGTATATGCTTCAATTTAAGATTTTTACTCCATAGGAGAAAAATAAATCCAATGATCAATTATTTAGGAATAAGGGGTTCCAAATAGGATAAAGCCAATTTGTGCATGTTCTAGTTTAGTGTTTCTTAAACTGTGGTGAAAGACAAGGCGTTTTTTTTCTTTCTTTTTTAGGTCTGTCACAGACTGATGCTTTTTAAACATACAATAAAAATGAATTTATAGAAAAATGAAGTGAAAAATCCAGACATTAAGAATTCAGTGGCACTGATGGAGCAGTCGTGTATCTTGATTGTGGTGGTGATTACATGAATCCATACATGGAACAAAATTGCATAGAACCGCACACACACAAATGAATATGAATGCAGGTTAAAAAAATGTGAAAACTGAATAAGGTCTAGTCTAGTTAACAGTAATATAACTATCAATTTCCTGGTTTTGATTGGACTAGATATAAGATGTCACTGTTGGGAGGGGGCTGGGTGAATAGTAGAGTGACTACTATTTTTGCAACTTCTGTCAATCTGTAGTTATTTCAAAATTAAAAAAAATATATGTAAGCCTACTGATCACTGGTCAAGGTCATATTGCTGTAAAAGTTTCCAGATTTTAGTCTCAATTTCTGTACTCGTGGATATGTAACAAATTTAGCCAACTGGCACTGGCCTGACAACTATAGTTAAGTGTTAACTCCCTTTTCTCTCTGTCTACTCCATATTTTTGCTGTTCTCAAACTCTTTCTACCTTTCATCTCCTACCTCCACTTTTCTACTTATTTGTTCAAAATTATTTACCTTTATCAATGCCAAGACCTGGGGATAAAAAAATGAGCCAAGGCCCTTACTATTTATGCTTATTTTCTAATAGTGGAGACTTGTTAATCAAAGAATGTTACAAGTGTATGTAATTCAAATTGCTAATAGTTCTTATTTATTGAGCACTACTTATGTGCCAGGCACTATATGGAGGATTTTAAAGAGACATTTTTCTTGCATCCTCTCTTTGAAGTAAATATGGTACTACTATTTTAGTTTTATAGATAATCCCTTTGGCCACCATTTCTTAGGGACTTAGGTTTAAAAGTGTTAAAAAAAATAAAATTGGAGTCGGTATTTAAGTCCCGACAACTGACTTTAAAGCTTTTGCTCTTAAACTATATATTATACTGCAATGCCTCCCCATCTGGTGTTTTGAAAACACATAATGGAGGAGAAGAGGAATTGTGACAAGCCTTAAGGACAGAAGGCACTATACAGGCCCTAGAATAGGAAACTTAACACTGAACTGTATAGTTCTTTTTCATCATACTGGTTACGGTGTTTACACCATGTCAACTTTGATTTCCAGTGCTCTTGGTATGAATGTAGGCATGAAAACCAGCTGCCTAGTTTGACTTTTGGATATGATATTTGCTATTGTTGTTACTTTTAAGTCATAGTCCTTCTGTTATTTTATTTTTGTTGTTTTTGTGAGGGGTACATCTGCCTTGTCAATTTGCAATGTTTCTTTGTTGTAGAGCATAAGATTTGACCTAGTGAGCTTTGATGGTACTTAACATCATCCCTCTGTGATTACTGGAATATTTTAAAGTGGCTAGGGACTTAATGGCTAAGGCTGTAGACCAACTGCATTTTGTTTAATTGTGATACAGTATAACTTGACATTTGAGACCTAACAACCCAATAGGATAGACGTTCTGATTAAAATTCTGTTTTACAGATTAAGTGGCATTATTATTATTATAAAGTATATTATTATATACATAGCTGGAAGTAGAAATTACAACCAGATTTCTAATTTGCAAAATGATATACAGGGTGGCCAGTTAGCTCAGTTGGTTAGAGTGCAGTGCTCATAACACCAAGGTTGCCGGTTCGATCCGCACACCCTTCACAACTAGATTGAAACAACTACTTGACTTGGAGCTGATGGGTCCTGGAAAAACGCACTGTTCCCCAATAAAGTTAAAAAAAAAAGATATACAAAATATTCTATTGATTTTATGTTAACCTCAAGAACGCAAAAGATAATTTTCACAGGAAATAAAAATTTAATACTGTGGTGTCTTATCCTAAAAGGTTGGTTGGTACACAGGCGGAACATGGATTTAAATACGTGGTGTGATAAAAAAATACGGTGAATGTTTACGTTAAAAAAATTATTACAGTAAAAGACACATTGCCATTAATTCCCCTAGGATACTCCCCCTCAGTGTGAACACAGTTATCCCATCGTTCTTGCCACTTTCTGAAGCAGCTGTGGAAGACCTCTTTCATGAGTGTCTTTAGTTGCGCTATTGTGGTTGCCTCAATGTCCTGAATTGATTCAAAGCGTTTACCTTTCATGGTCATTTTGACTCTGGGGAAGAGCAGAAGTCGCACGGTGCCAGATCCGGTGAATAAGGTGGATGAGGACACACTGTAATGTTTTTATTTGGTAGAAATTGCCATACCAGAAGCAATGTGCGACCAGAGCCTTTTTGTCCGTCGTGATGAAAGAATATGGTGAATGCTGCTGCGAATACCATCCAACGGAAAGGCAGGGATCTTCAGTACTGGAAGCGGCATGTCAAA
This sequence comes from Hipposideros armiger, assembly GCF_001890085.2. Taxonomy (NCBI): domain Eukaryota; kingdom Metazoa; phylum Chordata; class Mammalia; order Chiroptera; family Hipposideridae; genus Hipposideros; species Hipposideros armiger. The sequence continues at coordinate 3,060,793 of NW_017731368.1, forward strand.
CCTCAGTAACAGTGTGTGACAAGTTTCAGCTTGTTCGGTATAGTCAAGTCAAGTGTGAGCTACGGTTGAGACAAGGTGTGTTTTAAAGTGTGCTATAAATCATGGATCATGAACACCGTGTTAACATGAAATGAGCAAATGGTTTCATCCTCCATCATGACAATACTCTGTGTCACACATCACTTCTGGTAAACAGCAATTTTTGTCAAAAACATTATGGTGTGCCCTCATCCACCTTATTCACCGGATCTGGCAATGTGTGATTTCTGGCTCTTCCCCCCAAATCAAAATGACCAAGAAAGGTAAATGTTTGAATCGATTCAGGACATCGAGGCAGCCATGACAGCACAACTAAAGACACGAAAGAGGACTTCTGAAACTGCTTCAGAAAGTGGCTAGAATGATGGTATAAATGTGTTGGAAGGGAGGGGGAGTATTTTGAGAGGGATTAATAAAAATGTGTCTTTTAAAAACAATTATTATTGGGGAGCAGTCATGGTCATTGGTTGCACATTGCTTTCATGCTACAATGCCATAGTTGACTCTTTTAGGGAGGGTGCAGCTCACAGTGGCCCATGCAGGGATCAAACCAGCAACCTTGGTGTTAACACCAGGCTCTAACCAACTGAGCTAACTGGTGACCCCGAAATATGTCTTTTACTATAATTTTTAAAATTTAAACATCCACTGTATATTTTGATCACACCTCATATTCAAAATATTAATATTCTCCTTCCCAAACAAAATAGTTCCATATCTACTGTTATTGAGGTTTTTGTTTGTTTGTTTTTTTAAAGATTTTTATTGGGGCGTTGGGGGGATGGGAACAGTGCTGGGGAATTGGGGGAAGGGGAACAGACAGTTGCTGTTGTTTTGTTCTTCAGTTTAGTTGTGGAGGACGTTGCTTCACTGGCCCAAGTTGGCACCATCATTGCGCTCTTCCCGGGTGAGGCAGATCAGTCGCCGGCTTCTGGATGGCCGCTCACTGCGGCTGCTGGCCACTCACGCTGGCTGCTGGCTACATACGGTAGCCCATGGCAACCCACTGCAGTACTGGCTGCAGCCTACGCCGTCGCCGGTGACTCATGGCAGCCCAGCTCCAGGTTGAGCTGTTGTTCAGCATCTTAGCTGTAGAGGGCAGTGTCACTGGCCCTCATATGTGGGATCCAAACCGGGGCCCTCTGGCGTCCCAAGCCAGTTCTTACCCGGCCCTTGTTTGTTTTTAATTTCTCACCCTGAGTCTTTTCAAATTAAATGACCCTAAAGTAGAACTACATGTTGATGCTATTTGGCAAAAGTTAATTTATAGAAAATATTTTCCATCATAACATAATATTCACTGTGGTTACCTATTTATGATATTTTTATTGTTGGGGAGTGAAATTCTTGCAACTGTAGAACTAATCCAAATCAGGTGGATGAATCCTGGTGATTACTTCTGTTTGCGACAAGGGTTTAATGCTCACCCAGAACCAGGCTAATGGACCCTGTTTGTGGGTGGTGGGTGATTGGATGATAACAGGAGTAGATACATTTTGTCAGCACACTTCTAACCACCAACCCTCTCAGCTACTGCATGTGCACACATGGTCTCTTGTTGTTTACTTGTTTGGAAATTTATTATCCTCTTTCAAATTGCAATTAAACATTTGAAAATTTTTAGTTTGGAAAATTTCAAACATACAAGAGAGAATAGTATAATGAACACCCCCCTACCCCCACCCATCCACCTTTATCTATTATTAACATTTTGCCATTCTGGTTTGATCTATCTCTCACTCTTTATGTTGTTACTGGAATATTTTAAAGCACCCCAGATATTCTATCATTTCATGCTTTATATCTCTGAGAGATGAAAGCCTTTAAGAAAAGTAACCACAATGCCATTATACCTAGTGCAATTGGCAATAATTCTTTAAAAGTTACATAATACACAGTCCCTATTCATTTTTTTAAAAAATCAGGATTAAATGATCATGTGATTATCAGATTTCAGGTCTCTCTTAATCTCCTCACGACTACTGTGTACTTCTAAGAAGTACAAATTGGGAGGGATGATTGCCCTCCCACCTGGCAATCATCAAAATGTTCTCTGTATCTATGAGTTTGTTTCGTTTGTTTATTTTATTCTTTAGATTTCACTTATAAGTGAAATCATAGGACATTTGTCTTTGTCTGACTTACTACACTCAGCACAATACTTGCTAGGTCCATCCATGTTGTTGCAGATGGCAAGATTTCATTCTTTTTTATGGGTGAATAATATTCCATTGTATTATATGTCACCACTTCTTTATTCATTCATCCATTCAGGGACACCCAGGTTGCCTTCATATCTTAGCTATTGTAAATAATGCCTCAATGAGCATATGGATGCACACATTCCCTCAATGTAACATTTCGGATTTCTTCGTATAAATACCCAGAAGTGGGATTACTGGGTCCTTCTTTGTCTCCTGTTATAGCCTTTGTTTTAAAGTTATTTTCTCTGGTATAAGTATTGCTACTCCAGCTTTTTTTTCCTTCCATTTTCATGAAATGTCTTTTTCCATCCCTTTATTTTCAGCCTGTGTGTATCTTTCTATTTGAAGTGAGTCTATTGTAGGCAGCATATGTAAGGCTCTTGTTTTCTTATCCATTCAGCCACTCTATCTTTTGATTGGAGCATTTAATCCATTTATATTGAAAATAATTATTGATAGATATGTAGTTATTGCCATTTTATTCATATTTTTATTTTTTTTAATTTTTAAAAATATTTTATTGGGAATTGGGGGGAGGGGAATAGCATTGGGGAATCGGGGAAGGGGAACAGACAAGTTTCTGTCCTTTTTTGTTCTTCAGTCTAGTTGTGGAGGATGTCGCTTCACTGGCCCATGTTGGTATTATCATTGCGCTCTTCCTGGGTGAGGCAATCGCTCACCGGCCATTGGACAGCCGCTCACGGCGGCTCATGAAAGCGCACGCCAGCTACCGGCTAGCCCCACTGCATCCTATGCCATCGTCAGCCATTCACGGCAGCCCAGCTCCAGGTCGAGCTGTTGTTCCCTTCTTAGCTGTAGAGGGCGCAGCGTCACTGGCCCTAATGTGGGATCCAAACTGGGGCCCTGCTGCTCAGAGCTGGGGTCCCAAGCCAACTCTTAGCCAATGCGCCACTGGGCTGGCCCTGTCATTTGTTTTTAAATGATAGCTTTGTTGGGTAGAGTAATGTTGGTTGTAAATCCTTGCTTTTCGTTGCTTTGAATATTTCATGCCAGTCCTTTCTGGCTTGCATAGTTCCTGTTGAGAAATCAGCTGACGGTCTTATGGGAGCTTCCTTGTAACTAATTGCTTTTTTTCTTGCTGCTTTTAAGATTCTCTTTATCTTTAACTTTTGGCATTTTAATTATGATGTGTCTTGCTGTGGGCCTCTTTGGGTTCATCTTGTTTGGGACTCTGTACTTCCTGAGCTTTTGAATATCCATATGCTTTACTAGGTTAGTGGAGTTTTCTGTCATTATTTCTTCAAATAGGTTTTCAATTCCTTGCTCTCTCTTCTCCTTTTGGTACCCCTATGATGCAAATGTTGGTACACTTGATGTTGTCCCAGAGGCCCCTTAAACTGCTGTCATTTTTTTTTATTCATTTTCATTTTCCCTATTCTGTTTGGGTGTTTTCTGCTACCTTATCTTCTAAATTGCTGATTCAAGCCACTGCTTCATCTAATCTTCTTTGATTCCCTCTACTGTATTTTTTTTGTGTGTAATTTTTTTAACTGTGCCATCCTGCCACCTGTTGGCAGCTCAGCGGCCGCTCAGCTCGGGCCGGGAATCAAACCAGAGACCCTGTTGCTCAGAGCTTGCACACTTGAGCGAGTTCTTAACCAACTCAGCCACTCGGCCGGCCTCCCAAGCCAATTCTTAACCAACTCAGCCACTTGGCCGGCCCCGCCTCTACTGTATTCTTCTTTTCAGCTATTGTAGTCTTTATTTTTGACAGGTTCTTTTTTGTGTTTTCTATCTCCATTTTTATATTTACTATCTCTTTGTTGAAGTTCTCCCTGAGATCATTGAGCATTCTTATAACAAGTTTTTGAACTCTGCATCTGCTAGATTGCTTGTCTCTATTTTGCTTAATTCTTTTTTTGGAGCTTTGTTCTGTTCTTTTATTTGGGACAGGTTTCTTTGTCTCCCCATTTTGACTTCCTCCTTGTATTTGTTTCTGTGTATTAGGTAGGGCTGCTATGTGTCCTGGTCTTAGTAGAGTGGCCTTATATATAGGTGTCCTGTGGGGCCCAGTGGCACAGTTTCCCTGGTCACCAGAGCTGAGTGTCCCAGGTGTGTCCCTTGTGAGGATTGTGTGTGTCCTCCAGTTGTAGTTGAGCCTTGGTTGCTGTTTGCACATCAGTGGGAACGATTGACCCTCAGGCTGATTGGTTGTGAGGACTAACCGTGACTTCAGTGGAAGAGCTGTGGTGCAGGGGCTGACCCTACAGAGCAGGGTTCACTTTAGCAGGGCCTAGTGCACCCTTTGGGTGTGTCATCCTTGGAGGAAGTTCAGTGATGTTCTGGCTTGAGTGATGCTCTTTCTTGGTCCAAAGCTGGCCACTGGGAGGGGACCCACTGCAAACCAAGGTCAGCTGCAGCCTGTGCCCTGCCTGGGGCCACCTGATAGGAGCCACAGAGCAATCTGCAGATGACTGCCACCTTGCTGTGCTTGGAGGTGCCTCAAGAGGCCAAGCTGTGAACCAAGGTCAGCTGTTGCTAGTGCCAGGCTTACGGGTGGTCAGCCATAGTTTTGGGACATGCCAAAGCCAAATGATGCTTGTTTGGGTTTCGTGAACCTTTGGGAGATTTTAGGGAAGTCTGCAGCATGAGCCAAGACAGGCCATTTGTATGGAAAAGCCACTGGAAACAGTTTGGGTGTGCCCGATAGTTGGGTGGGGTGGGGTCTCAGAATCACCAAGGCAGGGTCAATGAATGGTGTTAGCCAGTTGATGGAGACTCAGATATGGCGCCTGCCTGCATCTGCACACTGGGAGTGGGGAGGCCTCAACAAAGAAACAGTGGCTCCTGCCAGCTCCTCTGTCTGGGAGAAAGCTGCCCCTTCAGCCCTTGCTCTGAAACCAGTTTTACCCTGTATGTCCCTGCCATGCTTTTCGAGCTACTGCCCCAGCACTGGAGCTCAGAGCAAGTGTGTCTGTCAGCAAGTAAGTCTGTGCACAGGCCCTTTAAGAGGATCGCCTGGGAATGCAGCCGGCCTCCATCTCACTCAGCAATAATCTCTGCTGGTTTTCACAACCAGAAGTTATGGGGACTTCTCCACAGCAGACCTCCCGATTTTTAATGGTGACTCACGGATGTGGGACCAGCCCAGTCCACATCTCTGCCCCTCCTACCAGTCTCAAGGTGGCTTCTTTTGTATGTCCTTAGTTGTAGGGCTTTGATTCAGCTAGACATCAGGCGATTCTCAATGATGGTTGTTCTGTAGTTGTAATTTTAATGTGGTCATGAGGATGCAAGCAGTGTTATCTACTCGACCATCTTGACGGGAAATCTGTTGGTTGCCTATTATATCATATAGGGGCACTTATCAGATTATCTTACTTTTAGTGATGTCAAAATTAATCAGTGGGTTTTTGTATAGTCAGCCTGATCCATCCATTACAAAGTTCCCATGAACCTTTCACTTACTGGTTTTAGCTGCCATTGATGATTGTTGCATTTATTAGCTAGAGTTCTCCTATAAAGAACAACTAATGTGGGCCTTTTTTATGCATTCATCTTTATATAGTATTTGCTGTGCTTCAAAATGTTGCACTCACTCTTCGTTCTTATTTTTGCTCATATCGTCTTTGACCATTGGAAGCCTTTTCAAATTGGCTTCTATGTCCTTTTGCATGGTAATCTTTGTTAACTTCCTTGGCCCTACTTTGTTTATACACTTCCTACCTTAGTCCCGGAATTAACTATTTCTTCTGTAAGCCTTGGTTCTCTTTAGTGAAAATCTTATTTAGACACCATAACCTAGACAATAGTCATGCTACACGTGGCTCCTGGATCATGAATGTGCAGGCCTTTTAATTGAACGGTTAGGATATGTATATTTTTTAGAAAAAGAAAACTTTTCAGTTCATACTGATCTTTCCTATTCATATTTGAGTATTTTAAAACTTCTATGCTGAAACTATTGGTTCCTAGTGACATTAATGGAATAACTTATTTGCTTTATCTATTTCTATATGATAGTTTCATTAGTAATATCAATATTTCTGTAACAGTAAGACTACTAAATATAGTTTAAGATTTCTTTGTTTTTTTGCTCTTGGGATACATTCCAGTAAGACACATGCAGTCAACATAGTTTTGTTTTAATTTTATTTATGTGTTTATGCCATTACCAATTTGATACAGTTCTTTGAATGTCTGGAAATTTTTTGAATGTCTAGAAATCATTTTACTTTCTCATGTAAAATATGCAACATTTTATATGATTCCAAAGTGCAATAAAAGAATGTTCAAAGAGGTATAGCTTTCATCCCTGTTCTTCTCTTACCATTTCCTTTAATATGTAATCATTACGTTTCATTCTGGTTAAGTCTTTCATTTTGAAAATACAAGCATACTAAATATACTGTGCTGTACCTTCCTTTTTTCACTTAATACTTCTGGAGATCATTCTAGAGCAGTATACAGAGATCTTCATCATTACTTTGTAATGCTACATGACTACTCCATTGAATGGGTGGATGCACCAGGGTTATTCGCCACTCTATTGATGAACATTTAGGCCATTTCTGGGCTTTGAGTATCACATGGATAACCTTTGAATTTTATTTTAACCTTATTTTCCATATATGAAGTAGTGAGGGATGCTGTATTCAGTGCATTATAATTCACAATGGTCCTACATTATCATTGGCTTTGCCTTATAAGAATAATTGTTTCAGGGTTTGCTTGCTTGTTTTTTTTTAAGTCATGCCTACTTTGACCTACTTGTATTAGTTTACTTGAAACCTCTTCCACACTTCAAATGTTAATTTGCTATTTTTTTGGGAAAATGCTTAAACTCTTTATAACTACTGGAAAATAAATGATGGATTATTATTATTATTATTATTATTACATTTAAGCTTTTGCTCCATCAAGAAAACTGAGTTTCATTCCTTTTCATTGTGTTTTGATTTTGGTCTTGTTCTAATTTATTATGCTAAAAACTTTCTGAGTTGCTGTATTCATTATATTACCAAAATAAAACACAACCCTTGTATATTTTTTAAATTTATGCTTAAAATAGAAAAAAAAACTTGCTTATGAAACACAAAAGAATAAGATATTTTCAGAAGCATTTTTAATGTTAACACCAAAGTAAGCAGTCATTTATGAAGGAAAGATCCTGAATTATCATCTTTGTGTTTAAAAAGAGAAAGTTCATCTCTCTCATGTGCTTAGGTTTAATCATATCATGTTTTACTTTCATTGTTTTTATTTTGAAGGTGGATTTTAAAGAGCTGATTTGCATGAAAGTCTATAACCTCATGAAGGAACTGACCACTATCTATTTTCATGTTTCTGTTTAATGTGGTTAAGCAAGAGTAGGACCGGAAGGCTGGCATAAGTACTCAGTCTGGTAAAATACAGGGTAGGTGCAGCTTATTAAACATTAAACTAGGTGAGTCTTTATTCTACAGTCTGTCTCTAATAAGCTCTCGCTCTCAGACTTTTGGGAGTCAGTACTCTATACTGCATTCAGTGTAGTATCTTTTTCGTAGAAAAATCTATGCTAAATTGGAAAAAAACAAGAATCCCATTGATTTTTTTTTTTTTTTTTACATCCAGTTTAGGAGTTTCCTGTATAATACAGGCATGATTGATCATCAGGACTCTGGTGTGAACACTTCTTACTCTTTTTCCTGATGCCCTTATGTTGCTAGGCAGATACATTTACTAATACACTCAATCAAAATATGTTTCTCTGAAACTTTACCCTTTGTTCCCAGTTCTATGTACTAGCTAATAAATATTTGATGTAAAGAGCAAGGGCTCTGCTGTCAAACAGCCTGTGGACGCTTGTCTTTGCCACTTCACTAGTTAGGACTTTAGTTTTCTTCATTTGTAAAATGGGAATAGAAATAGTATACCTTTTATAGGTTTGAGAGTCAAATGAGCTAGCTCTATGTAAAGCATTTAACCCAGTACATGAAAAATGGAAAATATTCTGTTAGCTGCTTATAATGGTGATGGTGGTCTAGTCAATGGGGGCTATAAGACAATAGTATAATGTGATCAGGTCACTTAAGAACTTGCTCTCTTTCTGTTGCGATTCATTGGCTAGTACTAAAAATAAATTTCAGCTTTTATTCATTTCTGCCTTTTTGAAGGTTATTTTGTAAGGGTGTCTCTTCCCCTGCATTTTGCTAATGAGGACAATAAAATGGTTAATTTAAGAGCTTTAACTCAAGAGCCGGCCATTGATTAAGAGCTGGCTTGGGACGCCAGTGTCACTGGCCCTCATGTGGGATCCGAACCCGGGGCCCTCTGGCATCCCAAGCCAGCTCTTAACCAATGCGCCACTCGGCCGGCCCTGGTGGGTTCTATTTTTATGGATGAGAGTATGGCAAATGTTATAAATTATGGTCTGCATAGCTTGTTTTTTCTACAGGCCAGTTTTGAGGTGTTTTCCTCTCTTTTCCTTTGAGAATTGCCTGGAAAGAGAAAGCTGAAACTTGGTACTATTGTTAAGGAATTTCTTTGATTCAAAACGTAATGAGAATTTATGCTAGGAATGGTAATGGTAAGCCCAGGGGAGATTATACAATAATGACAAGATGTCGCCTTTGTTTCTTTGTAACTTAAACTCTAGTTGGGAAGGCAGGAACAATAAATGCAAGTAAGTCAAGGGTATGTGTGATTGTCATTCTGCAAAGTATATGGTGTAGGAATGGAGTTTAGTTGTAGTGTCTGGAATGGTAAGGAAAAGGATAAGAAGGCGGTACGGTGCTGAGTCCACAGTAGACACTCAGATAATTGTCAAGTGAATGAAAGTGAGACTGAAATGGCTGAGAGGATGAAGATGGGTGTGGGGTGATATAAGTGTAGAAGCTGGGAGAGAGGAAGGAAGATGGTAGAATGAAGAGCAGTAAGAAAAATTATTTGAAGTTGAAACTGATCTATGTTTGAACTTTAGACCATCTTAGCTACTGAAATTTCTCCTGGGGAGTAGTATAAAGCAAGCTTAGGTAGATAGGGAAGTGGGAATGATGTTGTGAGTCAAATATTTATTGAGTACTTCCTGTGTCCAAGTAGTGTTTTGGCAACTAAATGCACCCGTGAACAAGAAAAACCAAATCCCTGCCCTAAAGGAGCTTGTATTCTAGTGGGAGGAAACAGGTACTACATTAAAATTAAACAAAAAAATGTCATATTGATAAATGCTCGGAATAAAATAAGGTACTGTAATCATGGGAGAATCTCAAGAGGAGATAACATTTGAGTTGTCATTGTTGAGAAGGAGCAGTCTGTCAGACATCTAGGGGGAGTAGTACTATATTCTAAGAAGGAACTTTCAGGTGAAAAGGCCAGAAATTAGCTTTGGATATTAGAGGGACAGAATGAAAGCCAATATGGCTAGAACCTCAGGACTGAGGAGTGTAGGGACTATGAAAAGAGGTAAGGTCAGAAAGAGAGAGTAAGCAGCTATGTGCCATGTCTGATTTATGCTTTTGAAAGATCACCTGGCTGTAATGTAGATTCATAATCTGTGTGCATAATCATCATCAAAATTGGTGTATGCTTGTATCGTATAATCATCATTAGTTCCATTTTGACCGTGTTGCATTTGAGATAAATACTAGGAGACATCCAAGTAGACATGTCCTGTGAGCAGTTTGGTAAGTAAGTGTAGAGAGAAGTTAGGTCTGGAAATATAGGAGTCACCAGGCTATAGATGATACTTAAAGCCTGGAATCTGGATGAGATGAGTTAGGAGGGAAAAGAGTAGATGGATGAGAAGGAAGGCCATGCAGGGATCAAGTTTTTGGACACTCCAATGTGAAGATATCTGGTAGAACAGGAAGAGCCAACAAATAAGATTAAGGAGGAGTAGCTAGTGAGGGTAGGAGGAAAACAGGGGAATGTGGTCTGTGAAAGCATAGAAAAGAAATTAAATTAACCACTGGCTTTAAGATGCTGGTCACTAGTTATGACTGCCCTCCCCTTTTTAAAGCAAGGTATATTAAAAGCTGTTTGACTAATGAGAATGAAGAGAGACAGAGACACTGATGATAGAAGGAAAGGAATAAATAGGAAATGGAAGTCCTTGAGAAGGCAAGAGGATAGGACGCTGAGTAAAGTGGTGATATCATCAATTGACAGTGGTCAGGGAGATAGTAGTTGGTAGTGACAGATTTGGGATAGGCATCTAGGGTTACAGAAAGGTGATTGAGTGGCACAAGTCATAGAGTTAGTAAATGGTACAGACAGGATTCCAACCTACCGTATTTGCCGGCGTATAAGACGACTCGGCGTATAAGACGACCCCCTAACATTTCCACTCAAAATACAGAGTTTGTTATATGGTCGGCTGTGTGCGATTTTGCGAGTGTGGTAAAATCGCATAACAGCAAAATCGCATAACAGCCGAGCATACACCCAGCAGCGCTGCTGATG
>NW_017731368.1:3073766-3076969 GCF_001890085.2 Hipposideros armiger
AAAGGACAGCAACTTGTCTGTTCCCCTTCCCCCAATTTCCCAGTGCTGTTCTCATCCCCCAATTCCCCAATAAAAATCTTTAAAAAAAAATATATAGATTTCTGATATATCCTTTACCCAGATTCAAAATTCTCCAAGTGTGAACATTTTACCACTCATCACCTTCTTTATATATAAATATGTATATATAATATATGTATATACACATATATACATTATATATTCATACAAATATAAATATATACATACACATATTATTGTTTTCTGAAATGTTTGAAGCTGTAGACATTTCCTTTTTACCCCATATCGTCCAGTGTGTATTTCTGCAAAACAAGGACATTCTCTTATATAGTCACTGTACAGTGATCAATATTTGAAGAAATTAACATTAATACAACACTATTTTCTAATCTATAGACCTTAGAAGTCACTTTGATCAGTTTTAAGTTTTAAAATTTCACTTGAAAACTCTTACTTTTCAGTGGCAATTTTCAAGTAAAAATAAAATAATAGACTAATTTTAGTTTTTTAAGTCAGTGTTCTTAAATTGGGATCTATACTGAGATGCCTTTTTTTCTCCCTTCTAAAAGAGACCCATACGTCACTCAAATGTGGGAAACACTGACTTTAAGTATTTGAGGAGTATTTGAGTTTTAGTAAGAAATCTTTAAAGATTAGGTAGAAGTGAACCTTTAAATTAAAGTCTTTACTTATTAAAATTAAGATAAAGTAAAATGCTGTTTCTGATTTGTGGTTCAGGAAGTCAGTGAACTGAAGGCCTGAAAAGAGACCTAGGGCCTTACTTTTAGCTTTATATCTAGGACAGGAATTCCATCTCATCTTAGGTAAGGTCTCATCCAGATTCCTCTTAAACATTTCTGGTGACAAGGAAACCTAAGTACCCTGTACATGACACATTCATTGCAGTTGCATATGCCTCGCATCTTTTTTTCATAATTAGTAAGAAAGACTGGCAACTCAGTAGATAATCAGCTTGTGAAGGACCTGAAAAAGCACTTCCCAGAAAGAAGAAAATACCAATGACTTATACATGTGAAAAGCTGTTATGATGGTAGAATTACAGCTGAAGCTACATCTATGTATGTCAATATGTATTAATTGATAGTCAAGGCTTTAAATTGAGAAAAAACACAGTGCAGAAAGCTGTGTTTCCATTTGTGTATGTATTTTCTTCTTAAAAAGAGATGTATATGCTCATATATGCACACGCTTTTTTGGAAGGTTGTACAAAGCTTAACAATAATTGCCACTGGGGGGAGAGAGATCTAATTTTAATTGTATTATAAAATTAACCCTGGGTGTTACTTTTTTAAATACACTAATTAAAAATATTCTACCTTAAAATGATCTGTCTTTCTGTACTTCTGTTGGTCACAGGTCCAACTTTTGGAATTGTACAAAATAAGAATATTTTATCTTGTGAGTTTTATGATATTTTGAAATAAATTACTATGGTCCTGTGTAAGTTGTCTTTTTTCCAAAGTAACCAAAAATACTTCCATTTAACTGTAACTATTCCTTGTGTGACATGGTATCCAGAATAGCTTCCCTTACTAACTTGATTATAACAATTTATGAATATTCTTCATATGGCTAAATCGCTCTCATACCAGCCCTCCCTTTGAAAACTTTATTTCTTGTGTCCTAGCCAGAGAGATTGGTTGGTCGGTTGATTTTAATCATCATTATTATTATTTAATCATTATTGTTATTCTTTGGTTCTTTGAGCTTGCTATGACTAAAACTCTTAAGTTTTTTTCCACATATGCTCTGTGACCTAATAATGACTCGTCTTTGTGTTGAGGTGGATTAATCAACATTCTTTAAATATAGTTCTTCAGCAAGCTGCAAATCTGCATACTATATATATATATATATATATATATATATATATATNCAAGCACTATGGGCAGTCTATCTGAAGTGTACCTGGCGTATAAGACGACCCCCCACTTGGAGGCATATTTTTCAGGGCCAAAAAATCGTCTTATATGCCGGCAAATACGGTAGGTATCATTCAAGTTTGACCTTTTTGCTGTTACATTGCCATCCTAATAAGCAAAGTAATAAATACTAAGGAAGGTGTGCTTTCATGAAGGAGAATCAGAAAAGTGAGACTAGGTTGAGCTGAAAAAAAGAAAATTAAAAAGAAAGCCCCTTATTAGTCTTTTCATTTATGGCAATTATTATTTACCTTGTATTGTAGTTATTTGGTATCCCTTTATGCCATATTACTATTTCAAGTAAAATATGAAATTCTTGGTGGGTGAACTTGACATCTCACCTTTATAGAGCTAGATCCTTAAATAGTTGTTGAACAAATAGCCTTGTGATTGATATGAGTACTGATACTTAATAGTTAACAAGTGTTGACTCTAAAAGTCATTAGGCAATCCATCAGTGGTTGTATGCTACTGAAAGATATGTTCTGATACAGTGTCCACATTTGCCATAAGCCCAACTAACTCATGGTAGTTAGCTAGGCCACTTACTCCCTACCAAAACGTTGACCTACAGAAGGATTAACTCTTTTTAGCAGAGGTTTGCAAATGCGTATAACCATAGGCCAAGGAGTGAACTAGGTAGATGTTATCCTTTGTGATAAAAGTTTTACATCCATTCTGATGCACTTTTCCATATCCTTGAAGATCTGAGGATTTTAAGTCTTGAATAGGTGACACTGCAAGTGCTTAAATGTATAAATGTCAAATGACTTCAGTGCATTCATTTCAACTTTTTATTCCCACAACACAAATGTTTTCATTTGTACTTGTTTGGAAGCAGGTCAAGATATAGAAACCTAAAATGGAAAATGGAGGGGAGAAAGGGGAATGGCTAGAGCTGTGAAATTCTATTTCTTTCTTTTTTTAAAGATTTTTATTGGGGAATTGGCGGAAGGGGAACAGAAGTATCTGTCCTTTTGTTCTTCAGTCTAGTTGTGGAGGACATTGCTTCACTGACCCAAGTTGGCACCATCATTGCGCTCTTCCCAGGCGAGGCACATCAGTCGCCGGCTTCTGGACGGCCACTCACGGCGGCTGCTGGCCGCTCATGCAGGCTGCTGGCTACACACGGTAGGTAGCCCATGGCAACCCACTGCAGCAGGGGCTGCAGCCTAGGCCGTCGTGGCGACTCATGGCATCCCAGCTCTAGGTTGAGCTGTTGTTCAGCATCTTAGCTGT
>NW_017731368.1:3079849-3091579 GCF_001890085.2 Hipposideros armiger
TGTCTTTTTGTTCTTCAGTCTAGTTGTGGAGGACATCACTTCACTGGCCCATGTTGGTATTATCATTGCGCTCTTCCTGGGTGAGGCAGTCGCTCGCCAGCCATTGGACTGCTCATGGCGACTCACGAAAGCTCACGCCAGCTACCGGCCAGCCCCACTGCAGCCTGTGCCGTCGCTGGTGACTCACAGCAGCCCAGCTCCAAGTTGAGCTGTTCATCATCTTAGCTGTAGAGGGCCCAGTGTCACTGGCCCTCATGTCGGATCTGAACCGGGGCCCTGCTGCTCAGAGCTGGTGTCCCAAGCCAACTCCTAACCAATGTGCCACTCGGCTGGCCCTGCATACTATATGTTTTTGACAGACAATTTGTTGCAGTATTCCTATAATTTTTCTTCTGTAGTAATTTTTCAAAAGAAGAAATAAGGCCATTTTAGCATGATCTCATACTAGAGAATTAAATGCCTGTTTTTGTGTGCCTCCTTATTTTTATGGCGGGGGAACAAGGGGCTCAGTACTTCCATCTCTGGCTTCTATACCCTTGTTCCATCAACCTTCAAAAACCCTATTCTTAGCTCTTGACGTTATATTATTTACCAAAGCAAGTGTTCTTTTGTTAAAAACAGTTGTGGCTGGTTCTTGCTATTAATTGTGGCCTCATAATTTCATTAATTTTTTCAACAAGGCCTTGTCCTATTATTGCTGCAACAGTCTACTCCCATGGCCACACCTAGGTATTGTCATCTCTTGGAAGTGTACCCCAGCTCTAAAATATTACTCTGGCCATAGTTTCTGATTCTTTCACCTTACCCTTCTTCTACTTGTCTTTCTGATTTCCACCAAATCTACCCTTTGAAGCTGCTGATATCTTGCCCCTACCTACTCCTTCAGATATCACTCCCTTCTCTGTTATCTATGGATGTCTAGGTTAGTCACATCAACATTCTTGGGAATGCCTTCAATTTTCTCAACCCCTTGCCTTTTACCCAACTTACTGGAATAACTCACCAATTGTTTCCTCTGGTTACTTTGAGATAGCTTAATGCTGCCGCAGCAGAAGTAGAATAAGTATGCTGATGAGCTCTATTATAAATTAGTAATGTCCAACTTTGGGCAGAAACATTGAAGGTTATAGTCTGCTTCCATTTTTGTTTCTCACAGTTGAATTTTCGTCAAGTCTTTTACCCTGTTTCCTCTCCCAACTTTCAACTAGTGATGTCAGAGAGAAATTGAGGCCAAAGGGATATACTTGCTATATTTTGAAACTTAACTGTTGGGTAGTCGGAAAAGTCATGATGCATGTTTGTGACAGATGGCACTAGTTCATGTTTGGAAGTATTAGAGTCATTTGCATCTATGTTATTGCTATGTCATTTGATAGCTGACAGTTCTAGCTTCATTCTAAAAAAAAAAATTGAGCGATTTGGTTGAATTTTGAAGATTTTACAACAACATGAAGATGGAAGACCAAACTGTGCATTTTTGCCATATTTTACTGTTTTACTTTCATAAAGCGTGTCAAGCTTGTGAAAAATTGCATCAAGTTTAAGGTGACAATGCTCTACAAGAACGTCAGTGCCAACGATGATTCACGGAATTCCGTGCTGGTGATTTTGATCTCAACGACGCTCCTCGGTCAGGGAGGCCCACTGAGGTTGATGACGACAAAATAAAGGCATTGATCAAGTCAAACCCACGTTACACGACACGAGAGATTGCAGAAACATTGAACATCCATCATTCAAGCATTCACAACCACCTGAAGAAGCTGGGATACGGAAGCAAGCTCAATATTTGGGTTCCACATGAACTCAAAGAAGTTCATTTGACGGTGTGTATAAACATCTGCAGTATGCTCATTAAACATGAGGAAAACGATCCTTTTTTGAAGCGACTGATAACTCGTGATGAGAAGTGGATATTTTACAACAATGTGGTGCGCAAACGGTCTTGGTCCTAACCTGATGATTTGCCTTAAATGACATCGAAAGCAGACATTCATCAGAGGAAGGTTATGCTCTCATTGTGGTGGGATTTTAAAGGTGTCGTGTTTTTCAAGCTTCTACCAAGGAACCAAACAATCAATTTGAATGTGTACTGTCGGCAATTGGACAGTTCGAACGAATCCATCATCCAGAAACATCCAAAGCTTGTTAATTGTAAAGGACTTGTGTTCCATCGCGACAATGCGAGACCACACACAAATTTGATCACCTGTCAAAAATTATTGGAGCTTGGATGGGTTGTGTTGCCATACCCACCATACTCGCCTGACCTTGCTCCGTCAGACTGCCATTTGTTTCGCTCTCTCCAAAACTCCTTGCGTGGTATAATGTTCAATTCAGATGAGGCTGTAAATCAGCACCTTGTTCAGTTTTTCGCAAATAAAGACAGGTCCTTCTATGAACGAAGAATTACGAAGCTCACTGAAAGATGGCAAAGGGTTATCAAACAAAACGGGCAATATATCATTGATTGATCTTTGTTCTATATATAAATAAGTGACCTTTGAAAAACAGAGACAAAATATGTCATGACTTTTCCAACAACCCGGTATGTCTTCACTCATCTATATCCCTTTCTCTCGAGATCATTCCCTCAATATCTTGTGATTTCATACTTTTTCTGTGATCTAAACACCTTGTTTCTTCACCTGCTCTATTCATGATGAAGGAGGGAAGCAAGATACAAAATGGCTTGTATGCTTTGATTACTACACTTAAAAAGAAAAACATATCTCTTAAAATACAAATCTGGATGTCATAGCCTAAAGCCCTTTTGTAGCTTCCCTTTCTCCAGTGTGCCTTGGTGCACTGGCCAGTGCACACCCGACTTTTGGCTTTGGATTCTTGAGTCATTTTGGCTACCTTTGTTAGAATATAACTGGGAGCTCAAAGAGAGACTAATTTGGAGCAGAGTATATACCTTGCATTCAGCAAAGGAACTGTTGAATGTATACTAAAAAAGATTGAGAGGGCCAGTGGAGTGGCGCGTTGGTTAGGAATTGGCTTGGGACGCCAGCTCTGAGCCGCAGGGCCCCAGTTCAGATCCGACATGAGGGCCAGTGACGCTGCGCCCTCTATAGCTAACGTGGTGAACAACAGCTCGACCTGGGGCTGGGCTGCCGTGAGTCGCTGCGATGGCGTAGGCTGCAGTGGGGCTGGCCGGCAGCTGATGTGTGCTTTCATGAGCCGCCCAGAGCCGGCTGTCCAATGGCTGGTGAGCGACTGCCTCACACAGGAAGAGCGCAATGATAATACCAACATGGGCCAGTGAAGCAACGTCCTCCACAGCTAGACTGAAGAACAAAAGGACAGCAACTTGTCTGTTCCACTTCCCTGAATCCCCAACGCTGTTCCCCTCCCCCAATTCCCCAATAAAAATCTTTTTTTAAAAAAAAAAAAGAGAGATTGAGAACCACTAATCCATAAGATAAAATGTTTCTCTTCAGGAGAAATCTGGCCTTTGAACCTGGCCACTTCACCTAATTATTGGTTTCTTTCTGCCTTACACTTTATACTCGGGTAATATTGAACTCTTTATAGTTTCCTTGCACTTTAGTTCTATGTTTTAATCTCTGTGCCTTTGCTGGGGTCTCCCTATAAATATATTCTTCCAAAACAAATCTCTTGTTTTAGGAAGGATCCTTTGCATTTCTATCCTTCCACTAAGCTGAGTTACTTTTTTTACTCTTTGCTTTTACACTGTGCATATTTCTATCCTTGTATCCATTATTTTGGAGTTATTTTGTAACAAAAGTATATTTTGTATTTATAGGAAACTAACTTTCTTAAGGGCAGAGGACTCAGCTTTATTCACCTTTTGTCTCCAGCACCTAGTACAATGCATGATATTATCTTCAATAAGTATTTGCTATACTTAATGTAACTGAGGCTGTGAAGGAATGGACAGACCTTATAGAATAAACCTGTAGTTTGTAGGTATCCTAAGTTTTAATAGAAAACAATTTTCATTACAGTTGGTTTTAAGTATTCATGATTTCTTTCTTTTTTTTCTTTTTTTTCTTTTGCATGCTTTCTTGGCTGGATGGCAATAGAGAAGAAGAAAATGAGGTAAGCATAATTTAGTTATAGTTATTCAGTGACTATGGGGTTGAAAACATTTAAAATTTAGTTATCATTTTGAACATGAAATGAAGTAACAGTTTTTGTTTAATTTAGTTTTGGATGTACAGTAACTCATTCCAGTGAGGGATGTTATATACATCAAGAAAATAGCTTTTAAACTTTGGCGCTTCCAGAGCTTTAGGCAAGATAAAAGAACCTGGCAGCTCTGGAGACAGTTTCTTACGTATTGAGCTTCCATGTAAAATTTAATTTGAAAGTGCATTCTATTTCTTCAAAGTATTTGAATACCACTGCTCTATGATAATGCATGTGAAAATATTTACTTTTCCACTTGAATGGCTACTGTATAATTTTGAAAACTGATTTCAGATTTTACCATGTTGGAGGGAAAACTATTCTCTTATATAGCCAGAGTTGATTAAAGAACATGAATTAGAAAAATGTTGGCAAGTGTACCACCTTTAATTTAGGCTTGAGTTTGTTGCCATAGATTTTTCTGATGTTCTGGTCTATACCCTAGGTTATATGCATTTAACTTCTAAAGCCTACCATTTCCTTTGGTGGTTTTGGCAAATAATGGAGGGAGACATCTTCTTATATTATACTATGTAGTTGTCACCCATTTAGTAGGATTAGACTATAATTCAGCATGGCCTGAGTGTGTGGGGCCCAAGCAGAGACAGTGGTAATGTGCCAGGGCAGAGTAATTTCCTGGAAGGCAGAAAGGCCTTATTTGGTTATCTCATCTGTAAAATGAATGAGATGGGAGACATGTGTTGTTGAAACTTGGGTGGGTCCTTAGGTGGCTCCTATACTATTCTCCAAATTTTGGTGTATGTTTGAAAGTTTCATAATAGTTTTTAAAAATGCTCATGTAGCTTAGTAAAATATATACTGTTTGTCATTAAAAAAGGACATTTCATTTCCCTGACATTTTAAACTATGATGCTAGCCATTTCAAAGTAACTTTATTTTAGTAGTAACTGCTTGTTTTGTTCATTTATAGGCAAAGAGTGAAAATGTGCAGAAAACAGGTTTCATCAAAGGACCAATGTTTAAAGGTGTTGTTGCTTCTAGTCGGTTTTTGCCTAAAGGCACCAAGACAAAAGTTAATTTGGAGGAACAGGGACGACAGAAGGTGTCATTCAGCTTCAGCTTTACAAAGAAAACTTTGCAGAACAGGTTTCTGACTGCACTTGGCAATGACAAGCAAAATGATACTCCAAACTCCCCATCTGTACCTCTTCAAGTAGACTTGACCTCTAAAATTAAAATGGATGTTGGAGATACCTTATCTGCTACAGAAGAATCTTCCCCACCAAAATCAAGGGTAGAATTGGGCAAAATTCATTTTAAGAAACATCTTCTCCATGTAACATCCAGGCCACTGCTGACCACTACCACAGTGGTGACATCTCCACCTCCTCCCATAGCACCATCACCAGCAGTCATAGCAGAATCAACAACTGTAGACTCGCCACCCTCATCGCCACCTCCCCCACCTCCACCTCCCCAAGCCACAACATCTTTACAACCAGCACCAGTAACAGAGCCAGTGGCCCTGCCACACACACCAATAGCGGTTCTGATAACAGCACCAGTAGATGCAGCAGTTAGAGCCCTAAAGGAACCATCAGTTACAATTGTACCAGAATCTTCAGAAGTGGACACTAAGCAGGACACTGTATCGGACAGTTCAGAAGAACACATAATTCAGAATTCAAATGAGCAAGCAGATATTCCCTCACAAAAAGAAGATTCCCATATTGGGAAGGAAGAAGAAATTCCAGATAGTTCTAAGAGTAGTCTGAGCTCTAAAAAAACAGGTTCCAAGAAGAAATCCTCACAATCAGAAGGCACCTTTCTTGGCTCAGAATCTGATGAAGATTCTGTACGGACTTCCTCAAGTCAGAGATCGCATGATTTAAAAATTTCAGCAAGCATTGAAAAGGAAAGAGATTCAAAAAAGAGCTTAGCACCTTTAAAAAGTGAAGATTTAGGGAAATCTTCACGATCTAAAACAGAAAGAGATGATAAATATTTTAGCTACTCAAAACTTGAAAGAGATACTCGGTATATATCCTCTCGATGTAGATCAGAGAGAGAGCGGAGGCGAAGCAGATCTCGTTCTAGGTCTGACAGAGGCTGTAGAACTAGCTTATCCTATTCTCGGTCAGAACGATCCCATTATTATGACTCTGATCGTCGCTACCATAGGAGTTCCCCTTATCGAGAGAGGGCACGTTATTCTCGGCCATATACAGATAACAGGGCACGAGAGAGTTCTGACTCAGAAGATGAGTATAAGAAGACATACTCAAGGCGTACCTCATCTCATTCCTCCTCTTACAGAGACCTAAGGACATCATCGTCCTATTCTAAATCTGATCGGGACTGTAAAACTGAGTCCTCATACTTAGAGATGGAGAAAAGAGGAAAACATTCTTTAAAACTAGAAAGAGAATCCAAAAGGACTTCAGAAAATGAGACAATGAAAAGATGCTGTTCTCCCCCTAATGAACTGGGATTCCGACGGGTGTCATCGTATTCCAAGCATGAAAACAGTGCTTCCCGTTACAAATCTACTTCAAAATCTATACCCAAGTCTGATAAGTTTAAAAATTCTTTCTGTTGTACAGAATTAAATGAAGAAATCAAACAGTCTCATTCTTTTAGTTTACAGACTCTTTGTTCAAGAGGTAGTGAAGTAAGAATGATTAGTAAAATTCCTGAAAGAGAAAAGGCTGGGTCTTCATCTCCATCAAATCAATTAAATGAATTGCCTACTTTTAAAAAGCTAGAAGAATTGCCTATTTTTAAGTCTGAGTTTATAGGACATGATAGCTATGATAGTGTTAAGGAATTAGACTCTTTATCTAAAGTGAAGAATGATCAATTAAGAAGTTACTGTCCCATAGAATTAAATATAAATGGATCTCCAGGGACAGAATCTGATTTGGTAACATTTTGCACTTCTAAAACGGACACTGTTTTGATGTCTTCTGATGATAGTGTGACTGGATCAGAGGTATCCCCTTCGGTCAAAGCATGTATGCGTTCATCAAATGGATTTCAGAATATTAGCAGATGTAAAGAAAAAGACTTGGATGATACTTGCATACAACACAGTAAATCAGAAAGCCCATTTAGAGAAACAGAACCTCCGGTGTCACCACACCAAGATAAACTCATGTCTTCTCCAGTTATGGTTATAGATTATTCCAAAACAGTAGCTAAAGAACCAGTTGATACGAGAGTTTCTTGCTGTAAAACCAAAGATTCAGATGTATACTGTACTTCAAATGACAACAAGCCTTCTTTGTGTCATTCCGAAGCTGAAGATACTGAGCCTTCAGTTACGAAGATTTCTTCAAATAGCTTTATGAATGTGCATTTGAAATCAAAAACAGTTATATGTGATAACAGAAATCTGACAGAACAGCACTCAAAATTTACATGTGAAGAATATAAGCAGAGTGTTGGTAGCACTAGTTCAGCTTCCGTTAATCATTTTGGTGATTTATATCAACCTATAGGGAGTTCAGGCATTGCTTCATCTCTTCAGAGTCTTCCACCAGGAATAAAAGTGGACAGTTTAACTCTCTTGCAATGTGACGAGAACACTTCTCCAGTTTTGGATGCTGTGCTGAAGAGTAAAAGTACAGAATTTTTGAAGCATGCAGAAAAAGAAACAATAGTAGAAGTAGGTAGTGGCCTTCCTGATTCAGGAACAGGATTTGCTTCCTGGGAAAGCAGGCATAATAATGGGCTACCTGGGAAATGTGTGCATGAGGCTCAAGAGGAAGGGAATTCTATATTGCCTGATAAAAGAGGAAGACCAGAAATCGCTATAGAGGAAGAAGGAGGAAGAATACATGAACATACCTCTGATGATTCGGAAGTTGTATTTTCTTCTTGCGATTTGAATTTAACCATGGAAGACTGTGTAACATATACCTTAAAATGTGACAGTAGTGGTCATGCCTCAGAGATTGTGTCTTCTGTTCATGAAGATTATTCTGGTTCCTCTGAAAGTTCAAGTGATGAAAGTGATTCAGAAGATACAGATTCTGATGATAGCAGTATTCCAAGAAACCGTCTTCAGTCAGTTGTGGTTGTGCCAAAGAATTCTACTTTGCCCATGGAAGAAACAAGTCCGTGTTCTTCTCGGAGCAGTCACAGTTACAGACACTATTCTGACCATTGGGAAGATGAGAGATTGGAGTCAAGGAGACATTCATATGAGGAAAAATTTGAGAGCATAGCAAGTAAAGCCTGTCCTCAGACTGAGAAGTTCTTCCTTCATAAAGGATCAGAGAAGAATCCAGAAATTTCTTTTACACAGCCTAGCAGAAAACAAATTGATAACCACCTGCCTGAAATTGCTCATCCTCAGAGTGACGGGGTTGATAGTACAAGTCATACTGATATGAGATCTGACCCTCTAGGTCATTCAAATTCTGAGGAAGCAGTGAAAGCCAAACTAGCTTCTAGGCAACAAGAAGAGTTGCCAATTTATTCTGATGATTTTGAAGATGTCCCAAATAAGTGTCGGCAACAGACCACTTTCCCTAGTAGGCCAGATAGTAGACTGGGAAGAACAGAGCTGAATTTTTCTTCCTCTTATGAGATCTCCCGAGTGGATGGCTTCCATTCATCGGAAGAGCTCAGAAGCATAGGGTGGGACTTCCCTCAACAAGAAAAGCCTACTACCACGTATCAGCAACCTGACAGCAGCTATGGAGCCTGTGGTGGACACAAGTATCACCAAAGTGCAGAACAGTATGGTGGGACACGTAGTTATTGGCAAGGCAACGGCTACTGGGACCCAAGGTCAGCAGGCAGACCTCCCGGAACTGGGGTTGTGTATGACCGAATTCAAGGGCAGGTACCAGATTCCTTAACAGATGATCGTGAAGAGGAAGAGAATTGGGATCAGCGTGGGGGATCTCACTTTTCAAGCCAGTCCAGTAAATTTTTCCTATCCCTTCAGAAGGACAAGGGGTCAGTGCAAGCACCTGAAATAAGCAGCAATTCTATTAAGGACTCTTTAGCTGTGAATGAAAAGAAAGATCTTTCAAAAAACTTAGAAAAAAGTGATATGAAAGAGAGAGGGCCTCCTAAAAAAAGGAGGCAGGAGTTGGAGAGTGATTCTGAAAGTGATGGTGAGCTTCACGACAGAAAGAAAGTTAGAGTGGAGATACAGCAGGGGGAGACAGGAGTGCCCTCAGCCTCAGCGCTGGTTGGGCCTTCGTGTGTCATGGAGGACTTCAGGGACCCACAGCGATGGAAGGAATGTGCCAAGCAAGGGAAGATGCCTTGTTACTTTGATCTGATTGAAGAAAATGTTTATTTAACAGAAAGGTAAGCCTGATTAATAATTATCTGACAAATTTTAACCTCTTTTTTAAAAATTAGCTTTCAACAGTTCAGAATATATGAGCTTAATTGTAGGAAATATAGTTGTATGATAAAATATAAAATTGAAAAAAATCTAAAAAATGTACTTGCCTATTTAGATTTGATGGCATAAAATCTCTCCCCCAGTTTTATTTTTTCCAGGAAAGGGATGTCTATTTTTTTTTTATCTCATTTTCTTTTTGGTTCTAAAAGTATAACTTAGGCCAGCCCAATTTTTCTTAAATTTCTTTTACATGTGAAACTGTGACAGAACATGAAACAAAACCCCAGCAAAATAGTCTGTTTTGAGAGAAGAAAAAAATAGGGTATGATTTTTTTTCCTTACTTTTCAAAAAATGTTCAGAATGAAGTATCTTTAGGTACTTTATAAAGCTAGAACTAGACTTGAACGTGGTTTCCTTTTGTCAGGTTTTTTTAGTCTATTGCTAATGGATTAAATTTGGCAATAACATAACAAATGTTTTAGAAATAAATGGTAACATGGTTTACCACAAATTCCCAACATGGAACAAGGTATGAGAATAGGAGTAATGAAAACTTATTCCTCTACAGCAGAGCTTCTCAGTCTGCTTTCTTTTAACTCTCCTCAATAATCTTCTCATTTTCCCAGTATAAATATATGTTCAACATACCTTTTTAAAAATCTCCTAACTAGTAGTCTCCTAACTACCCACCTCCTCCTGATTCTTCTCTAGTTTAGAATCAATTAAGCCATCCACTTTTAAGTATTCAAAAAAAATTTTAATGAAATTTTCCTCTGTGGATAAGACAAAAGACTTCATTTTAAAGTTAGGTCCCATGAGAAGTTTTTCCTATTTAAAAATAACCTTTTTTCTTCATGATATAGAGAGCTTCTTACAGTTATATTCATTTACATCTATTTGTAAATTAGGTTTAAATTCAAAATATTAAACATTTTAAGTAGTACTCTTTAGGAATTGTGTGAGTAGATGGATGCAACTTTTATAGGGTCTTTGTAAAAGAATAGAAATGAAGTTAAGCAACCCAACCCCCTGGGTTTTATTCGCCAATGAGATTCAGATACATATAAGACTGTCCATATAGATTTGGTTGGTGGGCCTTTTTGGAGTGGGAAGCATTTATACATACTCAGCATTTTTTAAGTGCCTGTTGTTATATGCTGGGCATCTAGGAGCCACCAAGAAGACAAATTACTGTAAAATAGTATGTAATAGAATAAAAAAAAAAAATTTTTTTTTTCTTATATCTAGCGAAAATAGACTTACTTGAAAAAATCTGTGCCCATTAGTCCTAATCTGGCCTTCTAGAGCAATAAAAAATCAAGCTACTGCTGATTTTTCAAAATTATAGCTCTTTAAGTACTTGTAAGGAGATATTTTGTTTATCTTTAGTCATCTTCAGGCTAAGCATATTCATACACTCATTAATGAATTATATATCTTTAATTGATCAGATGAATTATTCTTGTTATTCAAACTTAGTTGAAACTATCATGACACTCTTTAGGTACTTTATAAAACTAGGACTGTCATAGAACATATGTTGAAGATAAAAGCAGATTAAGGAGATTAAGGAAGAGCAGCTCTGCTGTTTACTGTCTGATAGTTGAAGAGTAAGTCATAGTGTCCTCATTTTAAAAAGGAGCTCTTCTTTGACTATCCTTGATTATTTTTTCTTTTTGACAAGGGTCCAAAACTAGAGTTCAACAAAAGGGCCAGTAAATAGTCACATTTTCACTTTTTGCTATGCAAACTCTGGCATAGGTTTTTTTGAACCCAGTCAATTTTGAACGAAAAGTTTCCCTTCTACCTCCTCAAATCAGTTTGTCTGCTTTGAGAAAGTTTAGCCCTCTGAAGCCTTTACCTGAGTATCCTATAATTCTACTTCATTTTTTTTTAAATCATTCAATTTTCTTTTAAACAAAATTTGTGTAAATGCGTTCCTGCAGGATTCTCTAAAAGATTTTATTGAATTAAACTCTTAATTAAAAATTATTTTTGGTGGGGGGATCTTTTTTTCTTCCTCAGCCTTGTATCCCAACTATTATTTGTTCATCATGAGGACTGATTCTTTTTTTGTTTTTAAAGATTTTTATTGGGGAATTGGGGGATAGGAACAGTGGTGGGGAGTTGGGGGAAGGGGAACAGACAAGTTGCTGTCATTTTGTTCTTCAGTATAGTTGTGGAGGACGTTGCTTCACTGGCCCAAGTTGGCACCATCATTGCGCTCTTCCCAGGCGAGGCA
>NW_017731368.1:3091584-3135296 GCF_001890085.2 Hipposideros armiger
CTGCAGCCTACGCCATCGCTGGCGACTCATGGCAGCCCAGCTCCAGGTTGAGCTGTTGTTCAGCATCTTAGCTGTTGAGGGCAGTGTCACTGGCCCTCATATGTGGGATCCGAACCGGGGCCCTCTGGCATCCCAAGCCAGTTCTTAACCACCGCGCCACTCAGGACTGAGTCTTAAAGTTTAGTTAAATCAGCTGTGTCACTATTTGATACTCAGGAGTTTTCCTATTTTTCTCCTGCGCCAGATATGACTATTATTACTTGAAATTGCTCAGAATTCAAGGCTTATCTGACCTGTACTAGGAAATAAGGGCTGAATACACAATGATAGACTTGAATTTACCCCATTCTTCATTTGCCAGGGCTAAGGTTGCCTCTGTCATCTTTTTTACAACACAATTATTAATGTTTAGTGATTAGATGATTTTTTTGTTTTGAACGAACAACTTAACCATAATCATTAAATGTGAAACTAATGAGATTTAGCACATATTTGATTGTATATGTTGTATCATTGTCAGGAGATTTATTTAACCAGTTTTTATAAAATTTTACCCAATAGAAAGAAGAATAAATCCCATCGGGATATTAAGCGAATGCAGTGTGAGTGTACACCTCTTTCTAAAGATGAAAGAGCTCAAGGTGAAATAGCATGTGGGGAAGATTGTCTTAATCGTCTCCTCATGATTGAATGGTAAGTGAATGAGAATGCTTTGCTTTTGTTCGACCATTTTATTAAATCTCTCAAAATATTAAAAAGAATTAATGAAGAGTAAAATTTAACCTTTTTCCTTCTACCTATGATTGAGTATTTATAAGCTGTAAAATCTCTGATGTATAATAGTGTTTATAAGGAGATAAATTTCCCTTGCATTGTGCATTAGATTATAGTCCACATTGTAAATGCTCTGTAAAGTAGCCCTAAAATGCTAACACAGTAATAGTGATTTTTATCCAATCTACTTTTATTTCTTATAATGTTTGTGTCCTGGGAGGTAAGTGTAGGTACTTTTTAAGCTTTTGCTGTAACAGATAAAACCCTAACATTTCAAAAATGCATAAAATGCCTACCTTTCCCAAACCTCAATCCCTCTATTTTTAGTCTTTCCAGATAGTTTTTATGCTTATACCAACATAGGTAAATATTTCCTCTTTTTATGTATAGAAATGAAATCTTACTATATGTACTTTTTAGACGTTGTTCTCTCTCATTCCCCTTTCGCACCCTCTCCCACGCACGCGCGCGCGCACACACACACAGACACACACACACACACACACACACACACACATAGTTAAATATGTTTTGGAGATCCATTCAGAGCTACACATACAGGTTTGCCTAAATCCCTTGGCAGCATTACATATTCTGTTCATAGTTAACCCCTAAGTATTAATCTTCTATTATAGACATTTGCTTCCATATTTTTCTTATAAACAGTAAACATCTTTACATTTAAAAAATGTGTGATAAATTTTTTTACCAATCCGAATTAAAAATTGTATCCTTATTTTTAACATGGAAAGAATATTAAGGTGATTTATAGTGTAGGTATCTTATTTTTAGTGTTAATGAAGTATTTTCTTTCAAAGCTCAGATTTTGGTTTTGCTCATGTTACAGTGTTATAAAAATAAAACATATACTTCAAAAAATAAAAACCAGAAAGCATTTTTGATATTCCTGTACCTAAACTAAAAGTAGAAATGACAGTCCACGTAAGAGTTAGCACTGTTATCCTAATTTGACATTGTTGCCCTAGTCTTTGCAGTCTTCTGGCTTTTCTTGCCAGCCTTGCTAAACAGATATGAAGTACAGAATTTCTTTCTTAATGTTATTCCCACATTCAAACTTTTAGTAGTTCTCAGAATTAGGTTCAAATTTAGCCTGGTATTCAGAGCCCTTGATAATATAGTATGTCAACAACCTGCCTTTCCGTCTTCCAGCAACCCACCTTTCTTGTCAGTTACCCTTAGCAGTTTTATTCCCGTTTCCTCAAGTAGGCCTTGTTTCCTGTTTTTGCAAACAGGCAGGCACTTGCTGTGGTATCTCTTTGTTTTCCTTATCTACCATACCCTATGTGTCATTAGAAATTCTGCTTTAATCCTGCTCCCTCCTGAAAGCTTTTCTTCACTATCTCACTCTGAAGCGAATCCCCCATTTTTTAAGGAATCTCTTCATGATGGAAAGAATTATTGAGGAAGGCTCACAAGGAGGTTTACCACACATATACTGATTATGCCATAAAGATGTGGATGTATTCTATACTATGTAGTTACATAGCACACTCTAGCAAACATGTTTTTTGTTCTTTTGCTGCTTTGAAGAATTAATTTTCTCCATTTCTCATGTCAGTTCTTCTCGGTGTCCAAATGGGGATTATTGTTCCAATAGACGGTTTCAGAGAAAACAGCATGCAGATGTGGAGGTCATACTCACAGAAAAGAAAGGCTGGGGCTTGAGAGCTGCCAAAGACCTTCCTTCGTAAGTTATGTTTTAGTCACCTTTCACTTCATTTTTGTGTTACTGAAGTTGATTAGATACTTTGTAGGAAAATAATTTGTTTATACACTGAAGTTTAATAATGAGTATTGTACAGAATGACCACTGGGTAGCTAGTTGGTAAAATAAAAAAAAATTCCACTTTTAGCAAATCAAAAAAAAGCTTTTTGTCTATATAAGAAGAGCATTTTGTTACTGAGTATTTGCTGTAGACCCTCAAAGTCCCTATGAAACTATAAAAAGGAGTTGGAACAGGATCTATTAGTATATAAAAAATTAAGTTGGAATCAGAGTGGAAGAGAGTATCTGAGGATATTGAGGTAAACAATTAATACATACTTGGTAGACACTGAGTAAACATTTTTTGAATGAATAAATGTTGCCCTCCACCTAACTCATGTAACTTTTTTATATGTAATGCAATAAAAGATTCACCTTATTTTCTGCCATATTCACAAACACAATTTTCTCATATATCATATATTAAAGTATTCTTATGAAAGTTGGGTGCCTTTTTCTTTTAAAGTTACTGTTTAACTTAAAATTACCTTAAAATACAGGTTACATGTGTTTATGATTGCTTTATTATATGTTCTTCATCTGCCCACCTCTTTATCCATCTTTTTGATGAATTTTAAAGGGAGTTGCAGACATTACCTTCCATAGCTATAGCCATCTAGCTTTGCAGTGATAGTGACAGTTTCTGACCCTTTCCACCCTTTTACCTGCCATAGTGGGCACTGTTGCCTTTAACAGACTGTAAGGAGTTCGGTGAAGAGACCTCATTAAACCAGGAACGATTTCAAACTAGATAAAGATTAACTAAGAATCATAAGAAATATTGCTTCTACCTTCAGGGACTTTAGTCACCCACTGCATGCCAGGCAGTTTGGTGCCATTTCTTTTTTTCCTGGTTGTTTTTAGCTTTTCTAAGAATCTCAATTTATCTAGCCAGTTTTAAGGACTGTATGATATGCTTTTACATTGGCCTCATTGCGTTTTTTGTGGGTTAGGCAGCTGAAGGATCTAGGACTCCTACATTTCCTGAGTTACTGAGGACTCTTCTCAGCTGCTTTGTCCAGCCCAAACTGTTAGATCCAAGGGCACTGGCATATCCTTCAGACTTCCTGCTGTGTGACGTCTCTACTCTTAGTGACTTAGTGGTTGGTCTGATATTTAAGAACTTTTTCTAAATGAAGAGGTGATTTGACAGCAGTATCATCAGAATTGAATATTTTGGTGTAATAGAAAAAAAGTGTCTTTATAATATAATGTGGCAAGCAGTCAGTCACATGCGGTTTGAATCCCAAACTATACATTGAGCTTTGTGACCTTGTGCAGATCCCCTGACTTCTCTAACTTCCATCTTTTCTGTCAAATGGGCATAATACCCACGTCCTAGGGCTTCAGTGAGCTTTAAATGAGCAAGATCAGGAAGGAGAATTTAGTTTTCCTAAGGGAGGAAATGGACATATTTTTTACTTATGAGGTTCTAGATCCTGTATAAGGTGTGTTTTGTAGTCATCACGTTTAATCTACATGGCATCCTGTGATGTGTCATTTTTTTTCTTCTCAAGGGAGGGAACTAATCCTAGAAGTGAAGAGTCCAACATTATAGGAGCTCAAATTTTGTGATCATTTTCTTTCTAACTTCTGAAAATTTAAGCATTGTTTATAAAGAGAGCAATTTGACTTTTTCAGGATTATTTATGAATAATAGATTTTGACTGTTGAGACCTAAATGCATTTGTGGTGGACTGCTGCACAAATGCATGTATATATGTATATCCATTATAAATTTCTCTAATCTATTTTTTGAGTTTTGCTTTTTTACATAATTGTTCTTTTCTCATTTGTTTTTAACTGCTTTATTTTCTAAACTAAGAGGGTTTAATTTTTTTCAATTGGCTAGTTAATTCCTTTTTTAACAAGTGCATTGATTATATTGATTTGTTACAAACAAATACAAATGATTAAAATTTTTTACATTAAAAAATCTCTGGTTAGAGTTAGGGCATATTTATTTTGAAGGGATAAGACAAAACTTCCAGGCAGGCCATTTTAGGTTAGAACTTGGGATCAATGCATTGCAAAGTGTTTGTCTACATGGAGGTTAATACATGACTTGAAGTCATTGATGAGAATGAGCTTTTATAGAATAAAGGGAGGGGAAGAGCATGAGAATTTAATATCTTCAATAGAGAAAAAATAGGGAAATGATCAAGAAAATAACAATCAAGGGTGGATAGTAACTGAAGGAAGCCAACGAGAGAGATTCATAGTAATTATTGATAAATGCTAGAGAAAACTCACAGAGAATACAGCCAGAAAAATGGCATATTTGACCTTTAACATCACTAGAGACCTTTGAGAATAAAGGTAGTAGAAAGACTGCCATATTTGTTTAAGCTGCCTTCTGTTTTCCTAGAACATAAAGACTCTAATTTGTCAGTGCCTCCTGATTTCTCCAGAGCTGTTTCTCAGCCCTGAATTGCTGCTTTCATGATAATGTAAACCAGACTTGCAGGTTTGTTGTAATACCTAGTTAGAGCAAGGATATGCATCTTGGTACTATGTATAAATTATCAGAGCTTCTTTGGAAAGTATTAGGAAGGAGAAAATTAATCTCCATTAGATGCTAGGTAGTACATTTTAATTATGTCTATGTAATACCAAAATTATCCACTTTGCAATATTTCTTTAAGTTCATTAGTTTTGCTTGGATATGTGTGTTTTCCATATAGGAAAGTGCTCCTAGGCAGGAAGTGTTATTGTTTTCTTTTTGTTTTGCCAGCAACACCTTTGTCCTGGAATATTGTGGAGAGGTACTTGATCATAAAGAGTTTAAAGCCCGGGTAAAGGAGTATGCACGAAACAAAAACATCCACTACTATTTCATGGCCTTGAAGAATGATGAGGTGAGCAGCATGAATGTGTTAGCTTTGCAACAGATCTGGAAGTTGTTCAGTTTGAAAGGGTCATTGATATGGACTGATCTCTAAAATAAATGTCAAAAAACGAGGGGCAGAACAGTGTATATAGTTGGTTTTCATTTTGTTTACAAAACATGGGAAAAGAAGGTACTTACATATATACAATATATGTAAATGCAAACATACGTGCTTCATGTTACAACTCTTAAAAATTATCGATGGCCGGGCCATCTGAGTGGTGTGTTGGTTAAGAGCTGGCTTGGGACACTAGCTCTGTGCAGCAGGGCCCCGGTTCGGATCCCACATGAGGGCCAGTGACACTGCCCTCTACAGCTAAGATGGTAAACAACACCTCAACTTGGAGCTGGGATGCCGTGAGTGGCTGGCGATAGCGTAGGCTGCAGCCGCTGCTGCAGTGGGCTGCCATAAGCTACCATGTGTGGCCGGCAGCCAGCGTGAGTGGCCAGCAGCCGGTGTGAGCTGCCGAGAGCCACCATGAGCAGCTGTCCAGAGGCCGGTGACCGATCTGCCTAACCCGGGAAGAGCGCAATGATAATACCAACATGGGCCAGTGAGGCGACGTCCTCCATAACTAGACTGAAGAACAAAAAGGACAGCAACTTGTCTGTTCCCCTTCCCCAGATTCTCCAGCGCTGTTCCCCTTCCCCAATTCCCCAATAAAATCTTAAAAAAAAAAATTATTGATGGCCCATAGAGCTTTTGTTTATGTGGAGCATTGTTTATGTTTGTCAATATTTATCGTTAAAAATTAAGGCTGACAGATGGCAACTGGCGCCTTCCACAGTGAAGACTGAAGAACAACAACTCGGCTGGTCCCCTTCCCCAATTCCCCAGCACTGTTCCCCTCCTCCAATTCCCCAATAAAGTCTTAAGGAAAATGAAAAATAAAAATAAAAATTAAGGCTGTGGGCCGGCCGAGTGGCTCAGTTGGTTAAGAGTTAGCTTAAGAGCACAAGCTCTGAGCAACATGGCTGCTGGTTTGATTCCCACATGGGCCAGTGACGCTGTTCCCAAGCTGAGCTGCCAACAGGTGGCAGGATGGCTCAACTGGAGAGAGCACGTGCTCCTGAAAACAAGACTGCCTGTTTGGTGGTGCACTATGCCCACCTGCAACTAAAGACTGAACTCGGCACCTTGAACTCAGCTGCCACCCGGATGGCTCAGTGGATAGAGTGTGCACTTTTAACAACAAGGCTGCTGGTTCGACTCCCACATGGGATGGTGGCTATGCCCACCTGCAACTAAAATTATAACATGGCACCTTGAGCTTAGAGGCTACAAGCTGCCAATGGGCAGCCAGATGGCAACTGATTCCCTCCACGACTAAGACTGAAGAACAACAACTTGGCTGGTCCCCTTCCCCAATTCCCCAACACTGTTCCCCTCCCCCAATTCTCCAATTTAAAAAAAAAAAGAAAAATAAATTAAGGCTGATAAATCCAATAATATTTATTATTAAACCATTTAAAAGTAGTAATAAGCCCAGTATATATTGACCCAAATAGCATGCTTTTATGAAAATTATTTAAAAATAATTTTTTAAAAGAGGAGCACCATTGTTTTACATTTTTACAAATCTCTTTTAATATCTGGCTTAATAGAATTTAACTAGAGTCTCATATCTGTTTCTACATTTCAGTCTGGAAATGCAAATTATAGAGATGGACCCCAGGACCTGCAAAATCTAACCCTGGGAGTAGGCCCAGCAGGGGCTATAACGAGCTCTCCAGGGGATTCTGATAACACACTCAAGTTTGAGAGTTACTGCTTTGGCATAGCTTGCACTTTAAAATGAAGTTATATACACATGAAGTGAGATTGGAATGTAGTAGGATATAAGAAATATTTAAAAGTAAATGAGAAAGACAGAGATAGAGTCAGAGGTAATTTTCCATGTGGGTAAAAATGTTTATAGTTAGCAGATCTTCTAGAGGAAGCGGTCATCACTTTGATGTATAAAGTATGAGAGTTCTCTAAGGGGAAGGAGGTCTGGGATGGGATTTTTAATTTGCCTAATGCCTTTTCTTTGCCAAATGTAAGTATATTTTAAAGTCTCATTTTTAACTTTTAAATTATCTTTTCCCCTAGATAATAGATGCCACTCAGAAAGGAAATTGCTCTCGTTTCATGAATCACAGCTGTGAACCAAACTGTGAGACTCAAAAAGTAAGTTGAGGTAGATTTAAAGTTTGGAATATTTGTTTAAGATTGCTGTATTTTAGATCTATATCAAAGGTATCCATGGCTTTTAGTTTTTAATCATTTTTTCTACTCTATTAAAATTTTGATTTTGAAATAAGTTTAGATTTTTTAAATAAATAGCATGGAAATAGTACAGAGTTCCTGTATACCACCCTTCACCTAGTTTCCCCAAATATTCACATCGTACATAACCATAACACAATTACCCAATCCAGGAAATACTGTTAACTATTAGCTAATCTGAAGACCTTGTTCATATTTTGCCATCTGTCATTTTTCAGGTCTAGGATCTAATCCTGGAAACTCCCAATGAATTTAATTGTGACCGCTCTTTGCCATAAATTTTAGATATTATTTCAAAGGTGCCCAAATACAAAACGGAATTTTAATTTTGGTGAAATCCAGTGTGTGCCATTCAGATTTTTATCACCTCCTATCCAGTGCCAAATTTGACCGTTTAATAACATAATAAGGGGCTGGATGGCATTGATGAGAGGGGTTATTCGTGGTGTGCACGTGGGTACACTGTTCCTCAGCAAGAGCAAGACCAGGCTTTGGGTCTTGATTTTCTTTACGTCCCTGTGCCTGGCATGTAGTCGACACTTGATAAATCCATTTATCGAATGTGATAGGACATTTGGAGTACCCTCTCATTTATGTTTTAAGAGTGTATATATTTTTTTTTTCTTTTTTTTTTTTTTAATGTGCACATTAGAGCTTTGTTTCTTTCTTAGATTAAGAAAGCTTTGGACTCACTCCCTAGAAAAATAGATATCAGTAATTTCCTTTCATATTGAAATAGTGCTTTTGACGCCTGGATATTTTTTGCCTTTTGATCTGTGTGCTAATAAGATCTTTGGTTTGGCTCTTTCTAAGAACTGAGCTGTATAATGAATAGGAGAAACCAGTCTGCAATCATTAAACCTAAGTTCTGGTTCTAGTTTTGCCTACAGCTGGTGACCACATGTCTAGCTGTAAGACTCCAACTGGACAGTGTCCCTTCATCTTCTTAAATTTGGGTGTTTTTTCATCAGTAACATGTTCAGATGGTCTGGACTTACATCTAACATGTTCTGGAACGACAAGGTCTAACTCCTGTGTATTTACCCCATTTTAATTCCTGAGTTTTATGCATCTGTTTTGATGTTTCCCTTCCTTTTCACTATACTCAGCCATATGACCACTGCTTCATGAAATTAAACTTTTGGCATCATTTCCTCCTGGTTCCATACCCCATCTTACCTTAGAACAGTGGTTCTCAACCTTCCTAATGCCGCGACCCCTTAATACAGTTCCTTATGTTGTGGTGACCCCCAACGATAAAATTATTTTCGTTGCTACTCTATAACTAATTTTGCTACTGTTATGAATTGTAATGTAAGTATCTTTTTGTTTTCCGATGGTCTTAGGTGACCCCTGTGAAAGGGTCGTTCGACCCCCAAAGGGGTCATGACCCACAGGTTGAGAACTTCTGCCTTAGAGCATAGTTACTTTTAACATAATGTATAAAGACAAGTTACAGATGATATTCAATCTGATAGTTCATTAAATAAGAGTAACACTTAAATATGTTAGTTTATTTAAAGAGAAACATTCCCCATTTATGTATTTGGAGAAGCCTTTAATTGTCTAAAGAGGCACATGTGTAATTAAGGTTGCTAATGATGATCTTTAAAAAAACACAGATTAATCAGTTACTAATTTCTTTTGTTTTAAAAACATCTCAGTGGACTGTGAATGGACAGCTGAGGGTTGGGTTTTTTACCACCAAACTGGTTCCTTCCGGCTCAGAGTTAACATTTGACTATCAGTTCCAAAGATATGGGTGAGTATTGTTTTTACTATATTTTGCTGCTTCTTATGGGGAAATAGACTGTTAAGATGTAGAGATAAAAAACTTTGATGATAACTGCTAAGAAGTTATATACTACCAGCTCCTATATAGTGTACTATTTCAATTTTGTGTGTTTGTCCTACTGAATGACACTTTGGGCCAGTAAATGATATTATACATGAACTAAATAATTTTCCTCTGAATTTCATGCTGTCTTATATGTTTTTAATGTAATTTAAAAACTTATAAAAATGTCAACAGTGTGTGTAAATAGTATAATAAATCTGTGTATTCATCATTCATCTTTCAGATATCAACTCATGATAAATCTTGTCTCATCCAAATCATGTGATACTCTGAAAAATAATTTGTTACCTAGTTTTGTCTACCAAAATCAATAACTGATGCAATAGCGGTGAATAGCAACTATATGATGGTTTTATAAACCCACTAAAAGGAACAGGGTTCCTTGGAGCAGTGTCTGATTTGAAGTTTGAGATAGGAATTAAACAAGAGGATCTTGGATTATCTTGTTGTATCAGAAAACCAAATAGAAAAGATTAGGAGGGTAACATCAAAGGGACTGAGAAGTTAACTTGAATAGGCTGTCACCAAAAGCAGGAGAGTTCCTATTAACACTTAAGCATCAATCAGGATAATAACTGCAATGGTTTGAAACACATTATGTAAAATCCATGCATTTTAATGGTACTTTAAAAATAAAACTGCATTCATCATAATTGATGGGAACCAATTCATGATTTTGAAAACTAATTTAAAAATTAAAAAAGGAAAAAAAATTAAGCATTTATCTTGCCTTTTCCAAGTGAATTCTACTTCATGTTTAACCAAATAGTCTGAGAGGAAGCTCTTTATAGAGGTTACTTCAACTAATAAGTGAAGTAGTAACAGTATCACCATTTTGCAACAGCTCATGAAATAATGGATCTAGGCAATGGCCAAGTATTTGGGGGATGAGTACAGACCAGGTTCTGTGTAGGGCTCCGTATTTTTTTCTCTTGTGTTTGTACTGTCCTCTAAAGGAAGAGAAACTGAAAATCAAGTGCTATCTGTGATTCCCTGCTCTATTTATTGACTAATTTATTTTTGTGCCTCTGGTTGCTACTGTCATATACTAAGCATATCAATTTACTTTTGGAATAGCCCTTCATGTTTTCCTCAGGAAGCTCTCTGGTCACACAGTAAATAAATGGCAGAGGTAGCTTTTACCCAGGACTATACAGTTAGGCCTGTGTTTTCTCTACCACTTTTCCTTAACTCCGTGGTTACATTTATTTATTACTATATTTATTTTTAGTGTCTCATGTGATGATAACTTTCAGTAATCATGTGTTTCCTTTTAAGTATCTTGTACTAGTAATGCATTTTATATCTGTATATGTTTGTAATAATAAATTTTGTTTGTCCTGTGTGCCAGTTAAATATTTACATGTAAGTAATAGATTTAAGCAATTGAACTATTTAAACAATTTTGTTCCTAGCCCACATATGTATATGATCTCTTATTTTCATACATTATTAGGTACTCATAAAATGGAGAAATTACTCATTAACATCTTGGCTACTTATGTCTAGCTAATAAAGGAAGATTGGGAAAAGAATGAATATTTTTAAGAGTAATTTTCAGGCATTTGCATTAGATAATATTAGATTTGTTGGAGTCTCACAATAATTTTTTCTTTAGACTCGATTGACTTCTCTCTTGTAATTGTTATATTCTCAACATTTTTATGTGGGTTTACTTTCACATAACTGTCATCTTTCCTGTGTTCCTTGAACAGAAAAGAAGCTCAGAAATGTTTCTGTGGGTCAGCTAATTGCCGGGGTTACCTGGGAGGAGAGACTAGAGTCAGCATCAGAGCAGCAGGAGGGAAAATGAAGAAGGAACGATCTCGTAAGAAGGATTCAGTAAGTGTTCTACCTCCTTTCAGCTTTCACCATATACGTTTTAAGAAGGGAGATAGTTTTTCTGATTGAAGTTTGAAAAGTCAAAACTGCAACCAGAGTAATTCAGGATCAGAAGAGATAATCATGGAAAAGAAAGATGGATGGTTGCTATTTTTATTTTGTGTTCATAGAGAATTGGGTACTGAGAACTATTGAAGTCATCTTGAGAACACATGGGCTAATTGCTTTTTAGAGCCTGTAAAGCTCCTAATCCTAAGTACAAATAAATTGTTTATCTGTTAACTCACTTAAGCCTGATCTATATCCTAATATTTTAATATTGGGTTTGTCTTTTGTTTGGAACTCTAAACTTTCCAAGTGTTCTTAAAATCTCCGAAAACCCTTTTTGGAGTGTAAAGTGAGTTTTGAGAGGTAACAGGCAACACAAGAATGAGAAAGGAGTAGTCACAGATGATCTTTTCATTTAATACATTAGAACAATAGTTGGTAGTCTTTTTTCTACCCCAACTCACCTGAGTTACTACTGAAGGTCGGAGGTACCTTGTTACTAAAGGGACTCTTAAGTGGGACAAGGACTTTGCATTGTTTGTAAAACCCTCCCCGCCCCTTTTCTGAGGATTCCTTTTTCATTATATTGTTTCACAGCCTTGTAACCACCTGGCAGGGTACATAATGAAAATGCACGTTTTTGGGGCCGTCCCTAGACCTGTGAATCTTAGTGGAGAAGGCTAGGAGAAGGAGCTAGGGGGCTGCAGGCGTTAGCGTGTCCTCCTGTGATTCTTTTGCAGTTAGCTCATTCCTGGGCTTTTCAGGAACCAATACTGTTGAGAATTATAAATGACATCAATCTTACTGTTTAGATGAGGAGCTAGAAGATATAATGGGGGGAGGAGATAAAAGCATAATGGTTAAAAGTTGATGTCAGTAAGCCCAAATTAATTGGAGGGAATTAATTATGGAGAATCTGAATTCTCTAATATGACATAGATAGCAAAAAACATTGAAAAGGGCCATTTAAAAATCCAAAAAAGGGGGGCCATCCAAGTGGCTCAGTTGGTTAGGAGCTCGCTGAAGAGTTTGAGTTCTGAGCAACAGCAGTTTGATGCCTGGCCCGAGCTGAGTTGCCGCTGAGCTGCCAAAAGGTGACAGGATGGCTCAGCTAAAAAAAATAATACTAAAAAAAAAAAATCCAAAAAAGGACCTCAAAAAGGGCAATTAAAAAAATCCAGGAAAGGAGGGTGTATAGCAAACACCTGTGTTTCTACTACCCAAGATGATTAAATGCTCTTGAGAATATTGTGTTTGCTTCAGCTTTCTTTTTAGAGAACATACGAAGTGTAACTGTGTACCAAGCAGTCTTCTAAGCACTTGACAGATTAACACATTTAATTCTCACAATAAACCCTTAAATAAGGTACAAGCATATTTTCTCTTTTAGAGATGAGAACACAAAGGCACAGAGAGGTTACAAGGTCACTCAGTAGGTGATGGAAATTAGCTAGTCTAGATCTTATTGTCTTTTCTCTTAATCATTAGGTTGCACTACAGTCAAACTGTAGAGAGCAATCTCATCATTCCTTCCCAACTCTGAGACAAAAGTGGTCATAACAGCCAATGTTTCTGCATTTTAAAATATATTGAGTTGTTTTGTGTATATAAACATTTTAACTGCTGTAATGTTTTTCATCATATAACTGTTCACCTACATATATTCCTACTAATGGACACTTGTGTTTCTAGCTTTTGGTCTTAATGTCAACAGTTAGTATCTTTGCACATATCTCTTCCGCACATGTTTCTTCAAGGTGTATCCATGGAAGTGAAGCCTATTATTAGCCTTCTTGACTTGACTATTACAGGAAATTTTTCTGTAAACTCTATTAAGATTGCTTTTATTTCATATAATTGATAGTTTACCAGAACAGCCACAAAATAGTCACTAAACATATTGACCTAAGCTAAAATCTCCTTAAAATCTTCCCTTTGGCTATTTCCTGTTTTAAAACTTACAGAATAAACATATTTTTTAAAGCTACATTATTGGTGGGGAGTGTCCTTGTAATATGTTTTCCTGGGCAGTGTTATACCTCCATCATACCAATATCCAGTGGCTTTCTACTTTCCTGATAAGATTAAAGAACAAACCTCAAGGAACCAAGGAGCAGGTGTTCCTGTTTTTTTGTTTGCTTGTTTTTATTCTGGTAATAGTGTGTCAGTGTCAGTATAGGCTTTGGTATTACAGACTG
Source organism: Hipposideros armiger (assembly GCF_001890085.2). Taxonomy (NCBI): domain Eukaryota; kingdom Metazoa; phylum Chordata; class Mammalia; order Chiroptera; family Hipposideridae; genus Hipposideros; species Hipposideros armiger. The sequence goes on from NW_017731368.1 coordinate 3,105,250, forward strand.
AATTACATGTAATATGAATCCAGTCATTTAGTGGGCTAAAGTCATCGGTTGCTCCAGTTGTGAAGTTATTCTGGAATAAGAATGTTTTGGATGAAACTTTGCCCAGATAGAGCAATGAACCAGAATGAATCTAGGTTCGTAGAAGGGTCATTTGTCCTTGACTCTAATGAAGAGTATAACTCTAATTGAGTTTTATTTGGGTTGTCTCCTGCTGAAATTCCCTTCTGCATGTCTAGGTTACTATGTTATTATGATTGCATCTTTGTACACCTTAACTCCTTAATAAAACTATAAGCTCCTCCAGGACAGGTGATTGTCTTCTTTGGGTATGTCACAAACTAGGTACTTAAATACTTAGTTGATGGAAGTATAGTAAGTCCCTATACTTAATGTTATTTGTAGTTTGTAAAGTACATACAGGAAATAATCTGAAACTTCTCTTTTGTTCGAGTTTGTGAAACAAATTAATGATAACTAATTAACGCAAGAAAGACAGTGAAAAGCCACAAAAGGAGGAAATATTTGCTTTCAACATACAACAAAGAAATACTAATATTGTGTATGATTAGTATCCTAATCAATAAGAATAAAAAACAGCCAGCACAAAAGAAAAATAGACAACTTCCACGATACTTTACTAATCCAAATAATAAACATATGGAAAGGTATTGAACCTTATTAGTAATTAGGGGAGTACAAATTAAAACTATCAGATGTCATTTACATAATCACCAGATTAACAAAAATTAAGTCTGATAATGCATCAGAACAACAGGAGATCTCATATGCTACTGATGGGGATATAAATGGAAATGACCACTTTTGAAAACACTTGGACATATTTACTAAAGGTGACTCTACATATGCAGTATGAGCCAGCCATTGCGCTCCTGGGTGTAGAACCAGAGAGAAACTAGTTACCGTATGTATCAGGAGTCACAGCAGCATTGCTTACATTAGAAAAAGCAGAAACAGCTCAAATATCCATAAACATTAGAATGGATAAATTATAATGAAATCGTGTAAAGAAAAGCACTAGTCATGAAAATGATGCAACATAGCTGACGGTTAAAATCTAAGCTTTTTTTTTAAGGTTTTATTGGGGAATTGGGGGGAGGGGAACAGACAGGTAGACAAATTGCTGTTTTGTTCTTCAGTCTAGTTGTGGAGGACGTCGCTTCACTGGCCCATGTTGGTATTGTGATCATTGTGCTCTTCCCAGGTGAGGCAATCGGTTGCTGGTCATTGGTCGGCAGCTCACACCAGCTGCTGGCCGCTCACGCTGGCTGCCAGCCACTCACGTAGCTCACGGCAGCCCACTGCAGCCCCGCTGCAGCCTACGTCGTCGCGGGCGACTCACAGCAGCCCAGCTCCAGGTCGAGCTGTTGTTCATCATCTTAGCTGTAGAGGGCGAGCGTCACTGGTCCTCAATGTGGGATCTGAACCCGGGTCCTGCTGCTCAGAGCTCGTGTCCCAAGTGAGCTCTTAACCAGCTGAGCCACTCAGCCATCCCTGTTAAAATCCAAGTTTGAATGAAAAAGCACAGCATAAGATTTTGTCCAGTATGATTTCATTTCCATAAAAGACAAAAATTATAACATTTAGGGATTTATATAAAAGTAGCAAATTTATTTTTTAAAACCAGAGAGCTATTTTCTATGAAGTTAGGAGACGTTATCTCTAGAGCAGAAAAGAGGTGTTACAACAAGGAAGAGGCACGTGGAGTACTTTGGGAATACCGGCAATGTCCTTTTTTTTAAACCTGAATGTTGGTTGCATGACTGTTGCTCACATGTTTATTCATTAAACCTATTTATTTATTAATTATTTGTATACTTTTCTATATGTATACATTTTATCAGAAAGTATTAAAAATGGTGCTTAGACCCATTAAAGAGTTCATAGCCCAAAATACTAAAGTATTAAAAAAGAATAAATGTTTTAGACTAAGTACTTAACAGAATAAATTTTTAAGTGCTATAGAAATATGCATAAATGTACACATAAATTTTCAATTATCCATAATTTATTAAAATACATCCTAATTCTTATTAAACATCTATGTTAACTTTTAGTTACCTCAAATCCTTTTTGAAAGGTGGTGAACCCTAAATGAAAAATACTTTTAGTAAATGTAAATTAATGAAAGGAATCAAATTCAGTCGTTCTGAGCTCTTCCTCACCCCACCTCAGGGACCCTAAAAGTTTTTAATTCCACAGTTGATTGTCAACTTATATCCAAAATTACAGATGCTGTATCATATCACCATCGGGATTGGCATGTTAACTTTTTTTTTTTTTAAAGATTTTTATTGGGGAATTGGGGGGATGGAAACAGTGCTGGGGAATTGGGGGAAGTGGAAAAGACAAGTTGCTGTCGTTTTGCTCTTCAGTCTAGTTGTGGAGGACGTTGCTTCACTGGCCCAAGTTGGCACCATCATTGCGCTCTTCCCGGGCGAGGCAGATCAGTCGCCGGCTTCTGGACGGCCGCTCACGGCGGCTGCTGGCCGCTCACGCTGGCTGCTGGCTACATACGGTAGCCCATGGCAACCCACTGCCACAGGGGCTGCAGCCTCCTCCGTCGCTGGCGACTCCCGGCAGCCCAGCTCCAGGTTGAGCTGTTGTTCAGCATCTTAGCTGTAGAGGGCAGTGTCACTGGCCCTCATATGTGGGATCCGAACCGGGGTCCTCTGGTGTCCGAAGCCAGTTCTTAACCATCGCGCCACTCGGCCGGCCCTGGCATGTTAACTTTTATATACAGTAATACCTTGGTTTGCAAGCTTAATTCGTTCTGGAAACAAACTACTCGTATTGCAAGACATTCGCTCGTTTACCATGTTAAAATGTATTAGAAATGTTTGCTCGTCTTGTGGAACACTCGCAAACCAAGTTACTCACAATCCAAAGTTTTATTGTATATCAAGAGAACCATTAAACTTACCATTATAGTAGAAATGTTCAAAGGTTGTTCACCTTCCGTATTTTTTTTGCAAATTTTTGTTCTTTATACTTCAGTTTCTGTATTTTTACTGTTTATTTCCTTAAGCAAAGAATGCTACTTTTTTATATCCCAGGAGTGCCTCATATATAGTAATATCTATTCAATAAATGTTTATTGAATGAATTGAATTAACTCAGTTACGTTTTCAGAGTTATGGAATCATTACATGCCTGATTATGAAAGGAAAATAACCCCAGTGAAATGTTTGTTTCTCAAAACTGTCAAAAGCAAGATTCTGGCTATTTGCATTTAGCGGGGAGAGTAGAATTTTAAAGCCCTTTGTCTTTTCCATTCTAATCCTCTAGAATTTGGGGCAGGAAATTTTACATTTAGGATAAGCAAGGAAAAAATATCTTTAAGGAAATTGTCTTGAATAAAAGATTTAACTAAATTTGCTTTTCTGTTCATGTATTTAATCTATTCAAATTTAAGAAATGATACTGGAAATGAAAAAGAATGAGCCTTAAATGGACATTTTAGAAGGAAAAAAATGAGTTTACATATCTTCAACTTCTTGCAGGCAGCATTTTATATTTTCTTATTAATTTTTGTTCTTTACCATAATGTGAGTTTTGGGGTATAATATGAAATAGAAATGTTTAGTGCCTTGCCTGAAATTATATTGAGATTATAAATAGCCAGTTAAGTAACAGAAAATTTTCTTAAAACCCTTTCCTTTTAGATTTGCTTTTTTCTAATTATCAGCTCATTCTAGACTTTGATCATTTCATGTCAAGTTGATTTAATGCGATCTTCATATCTTTTCCTTCAGTCTCTATCAAGTCTAGATTTCATTGTTACTGCCACACTAATTATTCTCAGATTCCATTTTGATTTGATCATATTACTCCCGTTTGGGAATCAGTAATAGAGCTCTCTTGCTTATCAAATCCAGATTCTTTTATATTACATCTGAGATTTTCTAATCTAACACCGACCTTCCTTTTGATACAGTTTTTCTCAGTTCTTCACCACACCTTATCCACTTCAACCATCCTAAGCTATGCACTGTCATAATTTCCCATTTTCCTTGGTTCAAGCTTTTCCATCTACTTTGCTTGCACTATTCCTCCTGTTTATCTTACCTATTTCTAATTCCTCATCTGTGAATTCACTTCTGGTGATTCTCAGTCTAACCACTCCCTGCCTTCTTACGCCTTTTAGGTTTTTAACATTTACAGTTAGTGCTTCATTGTTCGTTTTTTTATATGAGTTAATTTTATCTTCACAATAGTAAGTTCTATAAGGGCATCTTTATATCTTTAATAACCGCTATAACACAGCTGGAAAACAACCTTTAGTAGGTTGTTTTTTTTGGTTGCCTATTATTTAAATGTAATATTTGAAACATCCAAAGAATATATGTAAATTATAAAGCATAATTATATAATAAATCCTGTGGGCACTTCTCTGCTTCCTTTTCCCTGCTTAGCCACAAGAGGATAACAGCTTTTGAGTTTTGTGTCTCACCTCCCTTGCCTTTTTAAAATAGATTTCTCAGATGTGTATATAAAAAAATTGGTTTTGAGATACATAAAAACAGATTCAGATAGCATGTAATCTTCTGGAACTTGCTTTTTTCACATACATTATGTTTGTAAGATTGATGGATGTGTTGCATTTGGCTGCACTCGATTCCTTTCACTGTGGTATTATATTCCATTTTGTGAACATGCCAGGTTATCCAACCAGGTCACAGACATTTGGGTTGTTTGCAGTTTTTTGCTATTATGAATGGTTGTTCAATGAGCATTCTTATGATTCCCTGAATGTGCAGAAGTTTCTCTAGGATTTATTCTTAAGTGTGCAATTGCTGGGCATAGGGAATGCAAATATTTTATTTTTCAAACTAATGCCTTATTTTTTCTGATATACTTTTCATCTAATGTAATTTATTCATTGTCTCCCATAAGGGCATATTTTGTGTGTTTTGCTTCATTGCAATGTCTTCAGAATCTAGAATTATACTTGACATATAATAAGTGCTTGGTAAATGTTGATGACTGAAAGAAATGCTTTTCAAATTGATCATACCAATTTATACTTTCTTTTTCCTCCTTTGCAATTTTCTTTTTTTCTTTACTTTTTAAAATTAGTTTCAGGTGTACAAAACAACATAATGATTAAACATTTACACCCCTCACAAAGTGAAAACTCCCCTAAGTCTACTACCCTTTTGACATCATAAATAGCTATTATAATACCATTGACTATATTCCCTCTGCTCTGTGTGTGTGTGTATATGTGTGTACATACAGAGTGTGCCAAAAATATGTATACACATTTTAAGAAAGGAAAACTGTTTAAAATTGTAATAATATATACCAATAATAAAAGATGAATACAAATCACTTTTGACTTACACAGTTACAAGAAGAGCTCAAAGTGGTTACCATCAGCATCCAGATACTTCTGATTACAGCAAAGGCAAACTACTGCTTGAGCAATGTTGACCAAAGTGTCCACTTGTATAAATTTTTTTTGGCACCTCCGGTGTATGTGTATGTGTATGTGTATGTGTATGTGTGTATTTATAGTTGACGTTCAGTATTATTTTATATTAGTTTCAGTTGTACAGTGCAGTGCCAATTTATACTTTCATCAATAGTATATAAGAATTCCTTTTGATCCACATCTTTCCCTAACCTTGATATTATAATATTAGACTTCTAAATTTTTTTCCCAATCTAGTGAGTGTAGTCACATGGTTTCTCATTGTGGTCTTAATCGCGTTTTCCTTACTACTGGTGAGATTGAGCATTTTTTCAGGTTGTTTGATTCTTAGATTAGTGGGGGTTTGTTGTTGTTGTTGTTTTTGTTTTATAACCAGATATTTTTCTTTGCTGTGGTAGGTGGATGGAGAGCTAGAAGCTCTGATGGAGAATGGTGAGGGTCTCTCTGATAAAAATCAGGTGCTTAGCTTATCCCGGCTAATGGTTAGAATTGAAACATTGGAGCAGAAACTTACCTGTCTCAAGCTCATACAGGTGAGCACTTCGATATTAATTTACTTTTTATTTCTGAATTTGAGGTGGGACATTTAAAGTACAGTCTAGAATGATGAATGGAGAAGGACTAATTCTGATAAGAAAAATTACTCTTATTTTTAAAATGGATATGCGAGTTCTTCATGACTTTGAAAGCTTGTACTCTTAAAAATGGGTGAAGAGTTCAGTACCGTTTAATCGATTAGCTCTTGTTTGCTTTCTCTCTTTAGTCAAAAAACATGGAGGGGTTTTTTTGGTGTAACAATTCATAACACTTGATAATTCCCCCCACCTGCCAATTGGTAGCATGCCAAAACCATTTTTACCACAGGATCTCAAAGGAAGAAATTTTAACAGAAGTCTCATTTACTCCAGTTTATTAAGTGTGCCACAAGAAGTTGGATAATAAAAAAATGGATGACTTTTTTTAAATATAAGAGGAAAAACAAGGCTTTTGAACAAGCATCTGAAAGGAAGAGAAAAAAGAAAATTATTCAAAGACCAGTTTTTATAGTTTTAGCTTTTTCAGTAAAAATAATGTAATTTGTTTCTTAGTCCTTTAGAATTGAATTTCATTGTAAATGACATTAATATTTATATAATTTTCTACTTTAGTAAAGTCCAGGTTGACTGGATACATTTTAGGTATCAAAAAAGATTATAATTGGTCTTTTGAGCATTTTGAGCCTTGACTCTGCTCGGGGCCAGCTCCAAACTCTTTGGAGTGTACTTTTTCTCCTAATAATGACTCCCTGGCCCTTGCCCTGGTCCCCCTTGGGCCTTTTGAGCTTCCTTTGCTCAGCCTGCTCCAAACTCTTTTCTAATAATGGCCCTTGAGCCATTCCCTACTGCTCTGGGGCCCACTTCTGCTTCTTTGAAATATATTTTTACTTCTAATAAACTCCTTTTCTGCAACTTAAAAAAAAGATTATAATGTCTTACTTTAAAGCATTTATTAGTTATAAAGTTCAGTTGAGTTAATCAAAATAGTTTCTGGGTTTTTTGGAATGTAAATGAAATGTTTAGTCCTCTCTGTGGGACCTCTTTAATGCTCTACCTGGTATTCTTCTCCCCACCCCGCCCCCGCCAAATACCTGTATCCTGCTTCCCCTCCACCATGGAAGAACACACATTCACAGTCTTGCCTGAAATCCTTTCTGGAACGTCATGGGCTGTCTTTGTTGTGGATCTGGATGGCAGAGCTCGGAGAAGGCCGGGAAAGTAACCAGAAACTTCAGGAAGAGGTCAGTTCACACTCAACTTGCTTGTTTCTTAAAACCGCTGTACTGATTGCTTAGGTTGATGATGTGTGATAATATCAGAGATAATGAATTTAGCACTGTATTTACCACTGGTATTAAATAATCTTATTCCTGTAACTATAACCTTTATATACATCTTGCTAGTAGTGAGTTTGCCCTGTGGTTTTCCTTATAATGTTTTTTTAAGGTTGGCACTACATAGTTGGGAGCTGCGAGAGCAAGATATAATATCCTAGTTAAGTGAATGATCCAGTTTGTTGCTAAAACCATAGTTTTAGCTATGGTACTTAAATTCTGGGGTTCTAAAAAAATTAATGAGCAACTGAACTCTGGATGATGAGTAAGAAGATTTTAAAGCATAAATAAATGTTTTAAAAGATCTAAGTAAATGTTCATTGGCAGCATTGTTAGTAGAGTTGTGATTTATACCTTCCCATGAAATAAACAATGTTTTCTAACTTGGTTTAAATGTAGTTCTTTTTTATCATAATTTCTGATATAATCCCAAAGTCATTTAATAATACACGGGAGTTGGCAAATAAGTGATTATCTTGCCTCCATTCTTCTCCCAGGAGATTTGGCAATATGTAGAAGTTGGGGAAGTCTTGGGATTTCGGCAGAACTACATGGGGGGAGGGGATGTGTTTTGGAAGAAATTCTTGGATTTCAGAGTGGGTGGATGTTTATGCCTGAATAAAGAGAGCATCTCTCTTGCTAGACATCTATTTATCAAAGGCTAAAGAGGTAAGTAAATATCTGCATTTTTGTGTGTGTATATATGAGACATCGTTGAAGTATATGTTGTTGCATAGTTCCCAAGCCTGGATCATAGTCACTGAGGAAACATTTTAGAAAAAGATGCCCAAGGTGAGGTCTAGTAGTAGTATACATGTTTTTAAAAGCCTATCCAGGTTTGAGAACTACTGGTGGAAAATATTAATCAGTCCTATTTGATGTTGTGAGCAGCCACCTACTGCACATTTTGTTCTTGGTAGTCAGTCTTATTAAAACAGTTTTCCTTCCTTTTTATAGAAAAATAATACTATGACATTTTTATCCTTCTGTGGTTACAGAGATTTAACGTCTTAATAAGACAAAAAAAAAAATCCCAGTTTCTGCAGAAATGATGTGACCCCCATTCAGAGGTTTGAAAAGTCAGCTGTACAAAGTGATGTGATTTTTTTTTATTGTGTTTAATCAGATTATAAAGACTTTGGAACACTTACCCATTCCTACTAAAAATATGTTGGAGGAAAGCAAAGTGCTTCCAATTATTCAACGTTGGTCTCAGACCAAGATTGCTGTTCCTCAGTTGAGTGAAGGAGATGGGTATTCTAGTGAGAATACGTCACGTGCTCACACACCACTCAACACACCGGATCCTTCCACCAAGCTGAGCACTGAAGCTGACACAGACACCCCCAAGAAGCTTGTGTTTCGTAGACTTAAAATTATAAGTGAAAATAGCATGGACAGTGCAATCTCTGATGCTACCAGCGAGCTAGAAGGCAAAGATGGCAAAGAGGACCTTGACCAGTTAGAAAACGTCCCTGTAGAAGAAGAGGAAGAGTTACAGCCACAACAGCTACTCACACAACAGCTGCCTGGATCTAAAGTTGATAGTGAAATTGTCATGGAGGCCAGTAAGCTACCCACATCTGAACCAGAGGCTGATACTGAAATGGAGCCTAAAGAGAGCAATAGTACAAAACTAGAAGAACATATTGCTGAGGAAACACCATCCCAAGATGAAGAGGAGGGTGTATCTGATGTGGAGAGCGAGAGGAGCCAGGAACAACCAGATAAAACAGTAGATATAAGTGATTTGGCCACCAAGCTCCTGGACAGTTGGAAAGACCTAAAGGTAAGAAAGCATTTTTGTTAATTTTAACCTGAATTTCTCAGGTTTAGAGTTCCACAAACCTTAAGTCAAATTATCTACTTTTATAGCTATACATGTATTTTTGAACGGGATACTATCTTACTGCCAGCTAATTATAAGTGTTTCAGACATCTTTAAACCTTGGCAAGAAATATACCAGCCAAACTAATATACACATGTTCCCTTTTCCCTCATTTAGAAAAGTGTATCACAACAGGGAATTCAGTCATTCAGGTGCTCTTTATATTGAGAACAAAAGCAAAAATCCTTTGAGTAACAAACATATGATTCTACATTTGAAAGTCTGTGTAAGATTCTACGTAAGAAAAAAGAATGTTTAAATTAATTGGAAATTAATTTATTGGCTTAATGAGAAATTAATTTAAAATAAATTAATTGGAAAACCAAGGTAATTTAGCAACTTCTTATCAAAAACAATTTAACATAAATTTCTATTCCAGTAAAATAACTTTATATGGCACTAGTAGGTATTCAATTCTATTATTGCTTCTGAAATAGACCTGCCTTTAAATGCCTATTTCTTTGGACAAAACATGCTATCTAGAGAAAAAATAGAGAGGTCTGGAACCCTTATGCCTCATACATATATAATTGCTTGTTAAAGATGTAGCAAGACGTGCAGGGTTTGCTTTGCAGAAAACCCAGCTTGGCTCTTGGATACACCCAGAAGTCAATAACAGGATGAGCCTAGGAAAGATGTGGTACATTTCGATTGTAAGTGATTGGATATGGGATCCAGGTCTTGAGGATCCTGTGGGAACAGGTTACATTCCTAGCTTCTATTTTTCTGTTCCTCCTTTCTTCTGCCAGAGGTGAAGCAACCAGATAAATCAGCAATACCTATTTATTTGCAGCAAGATGGATACCTGAGTCCTTTCTATCCCCAGTTATGACTACAAAGCTCACCCATTAGTTCCTGCGATTTAACCCATGTGGAACTGGCCTTACACTGAGCAAAATGAGTAGTTGGTTGGTTGTGCACTGTGCTTATTTTTGCATCCGCAATTGCTGTGTTGAGACCCTTCTTTAAGTATGGTGTGGTTTCAGCTCGTTTACCCATTTGAGCTCTTACTCATGCTACTCTTTCATCACTTATAGTTCAGTATAAACTCAGCCTTACTAAAAGCATTATGAAATCAGACCTTTTTATAAATCTAAAAGGAAGGATTCATAGTAAATCTGCTTATGATACAACATATGAACTACAGGAACTGGAATTGGAATTAACTGATAGAGATGCTGGGCAGTCACCTGGGTGGACCTTTATTTAAGGCCTGCTTTGTTGAGGGCACAGGAGCCCCTGGAAGAAGTCCCTCTTGTGTTTGGAGACTGCTAGTGGAGCCTGTACTGTGGCTGGTTCAGTAAGGAAGGTGGAAATGGAGACAAGTACACAGGTGGACATAGAGAAGGCCTTATAGATAGTTTGATAGAGTGGGGTGATAGGCCAAATAGATCACCTTTGTCTGAGAAGTCTCTGGTTCACATAATTAAAAAGAAAAAAAGACAATCATAATTTTTTAAAAGCCTGTCTCTTCTTAAAATCTGGAAAAAGTGAATATTTTTGTTTCTCTGTATGGCTGTTTGGTATTGTATTGTAATGATATGAATTACTCTCTGGGATATTCTTAACCTAATTAGATATAACTTGTAATTTAAACTCACACTGTAGACATTCATTTTTGAGTCCCACAAAATTATTTCTTCCCCTGCTTTTTTATCTTCCCAACTCCTATCTGACAGATCAAAGCAGTTGCACAGTACCATGTAGCTTGATGATTCTCTTGATTTGAGGTTTAAATTTTACTTGTACTTAACATATATCATTCTTAACCTTTATACTTTGGGTTTATCCCAATTCTTAGCATTAAGGAAGCCATTAAATAAAATCCTCTTTCTTCAAACTTCTTCAAAGTTTGCTCTGGAATCATTACCCATCTAGAATTGCATTACTGAGAAATGTTTTTACTTGACTAAACTGTGATGTTTTGTTACACGTTGGTGCTGGGGTTCTTAATTCATCTATCATTCTGTTAACATTTACCATGGTTCTAATGTCAAAACTATGATTAGGGTTGTCCTCAAAAAGAACAACAACAACTTTAGCATGTAACAAGAACTCTGAAATCAGGAACCCATAATTTGAACATTTTAGAGAAACACATTGACTTGATGTGATTACTGTATATCTGTACTATCCCGGCATTGAAAGAGTTAACTACTTCTGTCTGACTTCCACCTATGTGTTCAAGGTGTTCATTGGCAGAAAATAAAATGTCTTATTCAACCAGTCTTTATTAAGTACCTGTTGCCAAGTATCATCCCAAGATCATACTAGAAAGCTTTGATCTAAGATTGTGGCTATGTTAGCCACTCCAAGCTTCCCTGACTTTCTGGGGCCACTTTAACATTGCTGGACATGTGTTCCACTTGGCCTTTCTGCACACTGGATCGAGTGAAGAACTGAAAGAGGTTGCTTCAGATTCCTTAATCTTGATTTTGCTGTGAAGGCAGACTATAGGGATCATCAATAAATGAAAGCGGGTGGGAGGGAAGGGAATGAAGCTTCATGAAATTACTCTTTGTCCTCCCAGATCTGATGATGATCCCTCTTGTAACTTGAACCATTTCCATCTAGCTTCTCAGGGCAGCAAGCAAGGAGCTTGTTAACATCACCAGCTGACCATGTGTCTCCTTTTCTCAACTCCATTTTCAACTTCGTGCTGAAGAAAAACGAGAACCTAGCGTGCATTCTGTGAAGAAACAGGAAGATGGTTGGGAAGTTGGATGATGCATGAAAAATAAAATAGGTGAAAAGAGGACAGAGGTGGTTAACTCACTGGTGCCGGCGTTATTTTGGTGCGTCCATTGCCGACAATGGATGTCGTTCCGGGAAAATCCCGACTCCTGGCGAGAGAGGATTAAGTGAGCTACTTTTTCTATACCTCTATACACAGGACCACTGCCTTGGCTCCTCAAGGCTTACACATTTTGACTCCTAAAGTAGACCTCAACAAGAAATATCACTTAGCACATGGCTACACACGAGCATGTCTTCACTTTACAAGCAAATATACTGGGCTACATTTTCAGCAGGGACATGTGCACATATTTCTGTTTGCAAAAGGAATTGTACATTATCCCTCATGCTGAAAATATACCCTAGAAGTCACAGGGCAAAACAGCTGGTTGTAAGTGGTGATTAATTATAACCTTGACTGGAAAATCTTCATTCCTTTGGAGCATGAGAAGAAGAGGTAAGGTTCCCATGAACTGGGCAGTTTCGGTTGCAGTTGAACACCCAGGAGCTTGTGATGGCTAGTGATTCCAGAGCCCGTCCTGTAAACACTTAGGGCTGCAGGGTAGGCATCTCTCCTTATGCTGAAGCCTAGGGAGTCACAGTTACACCCGAAATCTTAGATGACTTAGGGACAACATTCTGTACGTGAGAAGTTGGACTCTTCTTAATGACCATTCTTAGTTTTTTCATCTTTTCCTCAAGACATTGTCTTTAATTCACCAAACACATTATTTTCGTAGAAAGTTAAGCATTAAACTCTGTACAGAAAGTTTACATAAAACAGTTAACTGAAAAGTTTTGAGTCACTGCTTGGAATTTCAGCCCATAACTAATACTGCATATGAAATTTGCGATGCAACATTTCAAAATGAAATGTGCCCTGGATTTCTGTAATAAATTTCAAAATCCTTAGTAGAGATTAATATAGTCTAATATATTCTAATATATCCATAAACATCAATATTATCCTTTTCTTTAAAGTTTAAAATTGTCCCCAAAGAACACTGTATTAGGTACTGCTACCTTGAAATTTTTTTATAAATATCTCACTTGTTAAAAGGCAGACACGGCCTTAAACTTAGTAGTAGTCCTTTATTTATTATTGAATGAATACTTTCATCTAAATCAGTGTTGACCAAATCTGCCCCACTGCCTGTTTTTATAAATAAGCTTTTTTGTTAACAGAGCCATGTTTGTTCACTTAATATTGTCTGGCTGCTTTTGCGCTGCAGTGGTAGAGTTGAGTAGTTGCTTCAGAAACTAGATACCCAACAAAGCCTAAAGTATTTGCTGTCTTGTCCTTCACAGAATAAGTTTGCCAATACCTGATCCAAACGATAAAGTACAGAATTTGGCTGCTGTAATTATTCTGATTTTGAATGAAGTTATTTTGACACTTTAGTCTTTTGGGTGAGCTTTTAATTCTATTTCCCTAAAGACATAATGATCATGTTTCTAGAGCCGTGAAGTTAGTTTTTTAGAAAAATCTTGACTCTGTTTAGGAAAAGTTACTTTATTTGGATGTAAGAGTATCTGAAAAGCCGGAGAGTATATACATTATATAGAATTACTGGGCTAGAAGAGACTTAATAGAATATTGTTCTTCCCTCAGGACCATGGTCAAGTTAGTTGGAAACTTAAGTGAATTTTTGAGGATAGACAAATTGGTATAATCTAGTTTTATATGTAACCATAATGAAAAAAATACAAATTTTCCTTAAGTGTTCTTAACTTTTCTGATGTAATTTCAGACTTACAGGAAAACTGCAAGAATACTTTATGTATGTATTCTGCATGTAATACACATTTTAGTGACAAATGTAGGAAAAAAATCAGCTTTAAATTCTTCTAAACCTTTCATCCAGACTCCCCAATTTAATATTTTACTAAATTTGCAGTATGATTTTTTTCTTAAATTTTTTTAACTTTTGAAAAGTTAAGTTACAGATAAAATGCCTGCTACCCCCAGATATTTCAGTGTGTATTTCATAAAAACAAGGACATTCTCCTCTATGACTTCAGCATACGTATCAAAGTCAGCAAATTACAGTGACACAATACTATTATCTAATCAACAGATTGCATTCAAAGTTTGCCAAATTGTGCATATAGTGTCCTCTAATAGCAAAAAAAAAATATTTTTTTTTCTGTTTCAGAATCTAATCTGAAATTAAGAGTTACATTGCGTTGAATTGCTTTAATATCCTTTAATCTGGAACAGTTCCTCAGTATTTCTTTGTTTTTTATAAACCTCACATTTTAAAATACCAGCAACCTTGTTGTTAAGAGCACATACTCTCACTAGTTGGTGGCAGCTCAGCTCAGGCGCAGCTCACTGGCCCATGTGGGAATTGAACCAGCAACCTTGTTTCTCAGAGCTCGCGCTCTAACCAACTGAGCCACCCGGCCGGCCCAAAATATTTTTTAACGTTTTAGAATGTTTCTCAATTTAGGCTTGGTTGAAGTTTTGGTTGGATTCAGGTTACACATTTTGGTCAGGAATATTACAGTAGTGTTTTTCACATGATGTTGCTTTGTCCCGTTATTGGCATTGTCAGCTTCGATCACTTGGTTAAGGTGGTGTCTGTCAATGTAAAGTAACTTTTTTTCCTTTTATAATTAAAAAGTACCACATAGGAGCACCTTTGGCAATACGTAAATATTCTGTTTTTCGCAAAATTTATCCATTAGGTTCAACATCCAGTGAATTTGCCTGAATCCCTTAACTATGATGGTTGCCAGATGATGATTTTCTAATCCATCATTTCTTTTACTTCTGTGTTTTTTGGTTGGCATTATTTTGTAAGCAAGAGCTTTCCCTGCTCTTCATTTAGTTCTTTATTCATTGATTTATATCAGTTTAGACTCATGGATTTTTGTTTTATTTGAATTATCCACTAGTTCTATTATTTATTTGATGCTTATATTGTTCCTTATTTGGGCATTGAGAGAGCCTGTTAATTCCCTTCTGTGTGATTTTGAGATGTCTCCATTTTTTTAAACCAGGTATAACATTCTGTTCCAGGTTCATCTTGTACTTTCCCTTACCCACCCCTGGAATCAGCCATTTCTCTAAAAAGCTCTGGTTCCTTGTGGTGGGAAATAATTTTTAGAAACCAAGATCCCAGCTCTAGATGAAATCATTGCTACTGGGGCATTACTTGTAGGAGTTATCAGCAGACTGTAAAATATGCATACACACACACACATTTCTGTATGTATATGAATGAATGTGTTTACACATAATGTACTTGACCGCTCTCTCGTTTCTTTTGTCTTCTGTTAATCTGGGACCACACTCTTCTGAATCATTTTTCTTCTGTGGCTCTCACTGTTCCTATTCTGCCTGTCCCTTAAAAGGTAGTATTTCTTGGGCACCTGAGATTTCTTTAGTCCTACAGGTTATAGAGTTCACATCGTCTCCTCTGCCATTTTCAATTCAGGCTCTTGTCATTTCTTGCTTTTGACTGTTGCAGCAGCCTCCTGTTTGTCCTTCTTGCTCCCATTCTTCCTCCCCCCCCCCTTTATGTTATCTTTTATTACACTACAGCATTATCTTTTAAAAAACACAGATGTGACCAACAGGAATCGAGTACCGTCACAGAGACTCCCATTGCGTAAAGAGCAATGCCTTTCGTGTATGAGGAACTAAATTAGTATGAGAGGTGCTTCTGTTTATCTAACCTTCTTGCCCAACAATTCACTTACATGCTCAGTGCATGAGTCATATCAGGCTGTTCATATATATTCACCTTTCTGTGTCCTTGTATGTGCTCTTTTTGCTTAGAATATCCTTTCTTGTTTTTGTTTCTTTTTTTAATCTTTCTTTATTTAAGTTACAGTTGCAGTTCATCCTTTGTAGTGCTTTGTCCTTTTCTGTATTTTTCTATACAGTGGTAATAAACTTAACAGATTACTAAAATTACTTGCTTAGATGCTTGTTTCCATTCACTGGACCATGAGATCTTTAGGGGCGGGCCATTTCCTAATCTTTGTAGTAAGAGTTACTTTCATTTTGGTGTGTTTATAGTAATGGCTATAATAATGACACCTCTTAATAATAGTGAATGACTATGTGCCCACTACAATCTGTGCTACATTTAGTAGCCAGAGTTATCTTTTGGAAGTGCAGATTTGTTCATGTCAGTGTCTTATTTAAGACATTTAAATAATGTCTTAAATAAGTCTTAAATATCTTAAATAATGTCATGGCAGCCAGCCAGCCCCACTGCAGCCTATGCCATCACCGGCGACTCATAGCAGCCCAGCTCGAGCTGTTGTTCACCATCTTAGCTGTAGAGGGCGCAGCATCACTGGCCCTCATGTGGGATCCAAACCGGGGCCCTGCTGCTCAGAGCTGGCGTCCCAAGCCAACTCCTAACAATGCACCACTCGGCCGGCCCTGGTCCTCTTTTATTCAGCCTTACCTTGAGCCATTCTGGCTTACCAGTAGGCCTGTCCCCTAATGATCACACACACATGTAAACACGCATGCATGCATTCCTGAAAACACTGTTTTGTTTCGGTGTCTCCTCCTTTTTTCTAGGAAAGCAATTCCTATTCCTCCAAGACAGTATTCCGCCCTTTCTATATACATAACACCCTTTCCAGTCATAGCAAATAACATTCCATAATTGTATATTGTGTGAAGGCAGAGCCTGCTTCTGTCTTGGTCACTTGAATCTCCCCAGAGCATTCTGAGGCCCTATGGCACTTCATTTGAATGAAGAAGTGAAAAACGTCCATCTTTTTTTTTTATGTTACCACACTACTTCTTGAATTCGTAGTGTGTGTGTGTTTTTTTTTTTAAGATTTTTATTGGTGAATTGGGGGGATGGGAACAGTGCTGGGGAATTGGGGGAAGGGGGACAGACAAGTTGCTGTCGTTTTTTTGTTCAGTCTAGTTGTGGAGGATGTTGCTTCACTGGCCCAAGTTGGCACCATCATTGCACTCTTCCCGGGCGAGGCAGATCAGTCGCCAGCTTCTGGATGGCCGCTCACTGCGGCTGCTGGCCGCTCACGCTGGCTGCTGGCTACACATGGCAGCCCATGGTAACCCACTGCCACAGGGACTGCAGCCCACGCCGTCGCCGGCGACTCACAGCAGCCCAGCTCCAGGTTGAGCCGTTGTTCAGCATCTTAGCTGTGGAGGGCAGTGTCACTGGCCCTCATATGTGGGATCCGAACCGGGGCCCTCTGGCATCCCAAGCGAGTTCTTAACCATCGCGCCACTCGGCCGGCCCCGTAGTGTGTGTGTTTTATTTGATAGGTGGTCAGAAAATAATTTGAATGAGTGTCATGTAATCTTTACAACCTTGTGAAGTAAGTGGTGGTGTTTTTATTAGCTGTAAAATGGAAACAAAGAGGCCCATGAGGTTGCAACTTAGCATTTAAGTGACAGATAAAAATTGACTCAGGTCTTCTGATTTAAATCCTATATTCTTTCCTTTTTCTGATCCAACAAATAGTGATTTCTATATCCTTGCTAGGCAATTTATACAATTATAGTGAATACTTTCAGATTTCTCCTAATCTGCTTTTGATTTAAAAACGAATCTAAATTCATTCTGAAATCAGAGAAACTACCATTTTAGTGTTTTGTTCAAGTATCCTTTTTTTCCCTTAATGCTGCAGAGATTTCAGCTTGTGATCCATAATTGAACTTCAGGGGATTTTCAGAACCCCTGAAGTCATATGCTATGGGGTTTCCTGGGGTAAGAGTCCATAAAGATGAGCAGCTTCTCAAACAGGGATGTGCATACATACGGGCTGGGAAAGGAATGAACTATGGTCCAAAAGTATTTTCTGGATGATTTGGACAGCAGGAAGGCTCCTCTTAACTGCAGTGTCGGGCCGACCAGTAGAATATGTAACTTTAGTGAAGTCACTTGGAGGACTGTGGTGATTTTTAAGTTATAATTAGAAAAATTAGAGAGGAGGTAGTTAACTTTGAAAAGTGTAAGGAAAAATCTTAGATTTGAAAATTTGCCTAGAAAACAGAAATCTGAAATTGGAGAAACAATTATTATGACCTTGATTATTCTTCAGTAATTATTTACCAGCATAAACATTCATATTTTTCTGTACACATATTTACTACTGGGCTAGAGAGTCCTTCAAAGCAGGGATTTGTGTCCATTGTTCACCGTCTGCTGCGGTACTTTGTAAGCCCAGAACATTTTAGATATATGCTTAATAACACTGAGCATTACTATGGTATAGTCTTTGAATTAGAGTCAATGTGGGTAAGGCTAAAGAAGGAGGAGGTTGGGGGGAGCAAGTTTAAACTGAATGGCAGTGAACTAGGAGTGCTTTTTAAGATATGGCACTTGCTGAAGAGCAGCATTTAGAAGTTGACTTGGGAGTCCCCAGGTTCCTTAGTCCCTGCCTGAGACCTCCCAGTCCCCAAGTGGTAAAGACCATGATACAATCACAGTGCACAGAATTGTTTGGTACTTTGTCTAGGGTTTCCTCTGAGGCATGTTATCTTTTTTCTTTTTCTTTAATTTTAAAACAGGCTATTCCTACACATGGCATAAAATTTTAAAGACTTACAGAAAAATATTTCACTCTTACCTCTGCCCCATGTCCTGCTTCCTGGAGGCAACCAATACAATCAGTTTCTTGTGTAACCTTTCAGAGATAATTTGTTCATATTATGTGTATATGTTTTGCAGCACTAAGTTAGGTCCTTGCCTTTATTTATTTTTCCTTGCTTTTTAATATATTGTAAAGATTGTTTCAGTTTATAAAGGATATATTTTTCATAGGTGGATAGTATTTTATTGTATAGATATGCCATAATCAGTCTCCTGTTAATAATATTGGGTTGTTGGAAGAGTCGTGATGCATTTTTTGTTTTTTTGTTTTTTTAAAGATTTTTTTTGGGAATTGTGAGAGGGAAACAGTTTTAGGGAATTGGGGAGGGGAACCAGCCAAGTTGTTGTTCTTCAGTCTTCGTTGTGGAGGGCACCAGTCGCCATCTGGCTGCCTGTCGGCAGCTCATGGCCTTTAAGCTCAAGGTGCTGTGTTCAATCTTAGTTGCGGGTGGGTGTAGCCACCATCCTATGCAGGAGTCGAACCAGCAGCCTTGTTGTTAAGAGCGCATGCTCTATCCACTGAGCCATCCGGGCGTCAGCTCAGCTCAAGGTGCCAATTTCAGTCTTAGTTGCGGGTGGGCGTAGCCCACCATGGAACAGGCAATCTTGTTGTTACACCAGCTGAGCCATCCTGTCATCTGTTGGCAGCTCAGCGACAGCACAGCTCAGGCACAGCATCACTGGCCCATGTGGGAATCGAATTGGCAGCCCTGTGCTGAGAGCTCGCGCTCTTAAGCCAACTGTTAATCAACTGGGCCACTTGGCTGGCCCATGACGCATTTTTGCAATGAAAAACATAGAAAAAATATATCATGACTTTTCTGACAACCCAGTATTAATCAGTCCCCTGTTTTGAACATTTAGGTTGATTCCTTTCTTTGACTTAGCAGCAAGTAACTTTTATGTGAGTCATTTCAAACACATTCACATATGTAGGGATATACATGTTGAATAAATTACTAAAAATTGTGTTTCTGAGTCTTAATCTGTGATTTTTGATTTTGATAGATATTGCCAAGTTGCTCTTCACGGTTGTACCAAGTTGATGCTCATCAGCAGTGTGTATGCATAAGAGTGCCCATTTCACTATATCTTGGTCAACACTACTTTACCTTGGTCAGACGTATAGGCAAAAATGGAATATTGTTGTAGTTTTAATTTGCATTTCTAGTGTATGTGAAGGAATATCTTTACATTTGTATTTCCTATTTTAAGAACTGTGTCCATATTCTTTGCCCATTTTTCTGAGTGGCTGAAAACTGAAACTGAATCTCATTACCTTTCTTTTCTTGGGAGCCCAGCTATCTGAAGTTAGAAGAGTATCTCTTCAGGGACTTAGAAAGAATGAATAAAGCTATTCCACTCCCCCTCTTCCCTCTCTCTCCCTTTCTCTGCCCGTCATGTATGTGATTTTATGAAACCTCCAGATATGTATATTACCTTGTTAGGTTTTGTTTGTTTGTTTTTTTGTTTTTCCCCCCAATCAAATCTCAGGACCTGCATGACCTAAGGGAGATCCCCCTACTTCCACCATTTGTAATAAATACAGTTTATGAGATAAAAACATAGACTCTTCTGCTTTCTTACAGGGACAGGATGATAGGAGTTAAACAATTCTTCCTTCTGTTAAAGGAAGCTAAATCCTGGTCCTAGAACAATTACCACTGAAAGTACCGTATTTCCCCATGTATAAGACACACCTTTTTTTGAAAAATGTGGGGTCTAAAAACTGGGTGCATCTTATACAGTGGTTGTAAGTTTTTTTTTACTTGCATGTCCCGCTTTTTCGCGCTTGTTGTCTTTGCGCTCATTGTTTCCCACTTGTTACCGGTATATTACGGTAGGTTATGTTTTGCCACGTTCTGCCCAGAAATGGCTCAGAAGAGATTTTCATACAGTGCTGAATTCAAGTTATTGTGATCCAGTTTGCAAAAGTGAATGGAAATCGTGCTGCTGAACATAAGTTTGGTCCTCCTCCAACTAAGAAAACAATCCAAGACTGGCTATGGGAAGAAGAAACCCTACTGAAAACGCCACAGCAGAAGGCCATGAGAGGCAAGTCAGCAAAATGGCCAGATTTAGAGAGGGAATTGAAGATATGGATTGTAAAGCAAAGGGCAATTGGAATTCCTGTGTCCACAAAGATGGGTTCAGCATGAGGCAAGAAGAATTGCTGATGAAAAAGTAGTTACTGATCTCAAAGGAGGACACAATTGGTGCTTCCGGTTTATGAAACAAAATGGACTAAGCATGCATACACGCACCAGACTTGCCCAAAAGATGCCTGAAAGGTATGAGCAGAAGGTCCTTGAATCTCATCGTTTTGTCATTCAGTGTCGGAAGACATCAGTTTGAGTTCAGACAGATTGCAAATATGGACAAAGTCCCCCTTCAATTTGATGTCCCAAGTAACAGAACTGTTGCTAAGAAGGGGGTGAAAACTGTAACTGTGAAGACAAGTGGACATGAAAAGAGCCATTATACAGTTGTTCTAGCTTGTTGTGCTGACGGAACCAAGCTGCCTCCTATGTTGATTTTCAAACACAAAACAATGCCAAAAGAAGACATTCCTCGAGGAGTGATTGTCCACGTTCATGACAAGGGTTGGATGGATCAGGATGGGATGATCTGGTTTGAGAAAGTTTGGAACAGGAGACCAGGTGGGCTCTTACGCAGACCTGCCCTGTTGGTGCTTGATTACTTCAGGGCACACATAACAAAAAAACACAAAGAAGATTGCTGCAGAGCAAAAAACAAAACTTGCCATCTTACCTGGAGGCTTGACGTCCCAGCTCCAAACACTTGATGTCAGCATTAACAAACCCTTCAAAGCTGCCATGATAGACAAATGGAACCAATGGATGAAGTCTTCTGGGGACAATTTGACACCAGCAGGAAGAGTGAAGAAACCAACTATAGGAGAAGTTTGTACCTGGGTGAAAAGATCCTGGGATAATATCAAGATTGAGATCGTTGTCAAGTCATTTAAGAAGTGTGGCATTTCAAATGCCATAGATGGAACTGAGGATGAGGCAGTATATGAAGACAGTGATTCGTCATTAGACACAGATGAGGACAAGCTAATGGTTGGGAGTTTTGACAGTGATGAAGAGTTGTATGAATTTTATGATGAATAAAACGAGTTCAATAACTTTAATACATTTTTTTCAAATTTCAGGCCCCAAAATTAAGGTGCATCTTATACATGGGAGCGTCTTATACATGGGGAGATACAGCATTTCACAGAATTTATGCTGAGGGAAAGGAGCTAGGGTACAACGGTGTTTGCCCAGTATTTTTTTTTTCTGTGAGCTATTCATCATTTATTCTTTATTAAGAAATAGCCTATCCAAAAGGAATGATGTGGGTGTGTTCAAACCAGGTTGCTTCTACTTCTTCATTGTAGTTAATCTTTCCATCATCCTCTATTCCTCTTAACACATTCGGGGCACAACATATTATCTTCTAGGTCTGGGTATGGGAAAGTGCAGGCCGGTAACAGGAAGAGAGAGATCATCTTTTTAGGTGTGTCAGGCACCCATGGCTGACCTGCATAGAACAGCAGACGAACCCAACCTTGTGTGTCTGCCAAGAGAGGTCTGCCATGGACCACACACCACCTGACACCAGAGGTTTGCAGCAGAAAGTTCTCAGCAGAAACAGGAATGGGACATGAATTCACAGCCTTAGGTTGAATGGCTCTTGCAGCAAGTCTTGCCCATGCTGCCAACATGGATTCCTGAGCTGAAGTTATCACCTCAACTCTATTGGTCATATCCTCTCTCTCACTAATCTTACAACTTTTCTTACTCCTTGCTCTCTTGGTCACCATCTTGCATTTCTTTGAACTTGATTGCAGTGTGTCCTCTTGGTTTTCTTCAGAGTAAGCATGATCCTTTAGCCTCAGATAAAGGTCTATTTTCTTGCCATCGGTACTCAGATTAAATTGTTGGCACCAGTTCCGCAAAGTGTCCCAACGCACTTTATTCATTGAAGGCAAAATGGTTGGCAAGGGGAGGATTGGTTTTGGACAAGCTTTGAACTGTTCACACATTTGAGGAAGATAAACTTTATCATCTGTCCTAGGAGTCCCCAGGTTTGCTTCCGAGATTGAAGAAATGCTTGGTTCCATTTGATGTTCTTCATTAGGTTGCTCATTAACTGGAACCAATGTGAGAATCACACTTCCTTCATCTAATTCATCCTCAAAGAAATCCTTTTTGCAGCTATCAAAATTTGAGCTTGCCATTCCCAGGAGCACACACTCAGAGGACAGCAAAGCCAGTACCTGCCCAGTATGTTTTTTAATTGAACCTTGGAGTTGTGTAGAGCCTTAGATACTGGAGTTCTGTGTTGAATGTTCATTTTTCAATTTATTGTTAACTGAGAGAATGGATTTTTAATCTTTATGCTAGTGTATAAAATTATGAGTAAGGTCCATGACAGAGTTGTATGTTTACCCAGGGGTGTGCTTGTATTTCTCTAGATCAAGGCAATTTTTTTCTGTAAAATGCCAGATAGTAAATATTAAAATTTAAAATATGACTGTGAGGTATTAGTCTCCTCCTCCCTTCTTTTACCCCACCTTTTTCTTTCTTCTTTCCCTTCATTGCCTTCCTTCCTTCTTCCCCCTCCCTTTAAGAAGAGAACCAGGCAGCAGGTAGAATTTGCAGTGCAGTTTGCTAACTCTTGTACCAGTCTGTCGAGTTGTGAACCAGGTTCTGTAACAGTCTGATATTACCCAAAGATACATGCTTTAATATCCTGAGCCTAGATGACCAACAGAACTGGTATAACTATGTATTTTCTAAGATGATTTTCTATAAGCTATATGGTATTCAGTGGGAACCAGATGAGCTTCAATTTTTTATTTTTTATTTTATTTTATTTTTTTAGCTGAGCCATCCTGCCACCTGTTGGCAACTCAGCTGGGCCAGGAATCGAACCGGCCGACCCTGTTGCTCAGAGTTCGCACTCTTGAGTGAGCTCTTAATCAACTGAGCTTTAGCTGGCCCTGAGCTTCAATTTTTTCATCATTTTGTTTCTCTAAGTTCTTAGCTCTCATTTTAAATTTCCAGTGTTCAGTAAATTCAGATAAATATTTGATATGTTTGCTTCTAATCCTTAAACTTCCCAAATGCTTGAAAATCCTGGAAATGGGGTGGGGTTTTTGAAATCTTTTTCAAATACATTCATTTACCTTGGAAAAGCTTATCCTTCACATGTAACTAAATACACATACACACATTCATTTATGCATACACACATATATACAATATATGGTATTCTCAGTATCTTGATTTTCACAGTTTCAAAATTGCTTAGGGAAACAAAAGTTGTGACAAAAAAACATTAATTGATGAACTGAACACTTCAAAAATTCTGATTTAAATCTCCCTGCTCAGTTAACATTAGCATCTATCCTTGTCTAATGGATTATTTTCTTTCTCAACCAAAAAGTCTCACTGTTAAAAATTGGGCAATACACTACAAATACAGTGCATATCTATTACCAACAAAAATAGATTGATTTTGTGAAGTCAGTGAAAATGATATTGAAGAAGTTGGAAAGGAAATATACAAGGATAGTAGCGTGCTAGAAGCATTTCCAGAGAGTAACGAAAGGTTTCTGAGAGACTCTTGGGAAAAGAATGTTGCATCATGTTACCAGTCAATTATTTGGAAAAACTACACCAAAAAAATTGTAGTAAGTTATTGAATTTGTTGATACAGAATCTGTGAATAATGAGGATAAATGGAATAAAAAATATGGGGCTTTTTGTGTCTGGCTTCTTTTACTTAGCGTAATGATTTCAGGGTTCATCCATGTTGTAGCATGTATCCATTTTATAGCTGTACAATATTCCCTTATGTGGGTATACCCCATTTTGTTATCCATTCATCAGTTGCTGGACATTTGTATTGTTTCTACTTTAGGACTATTGGGAATAATGTTACTATGAGTATTCACGTAAAAGTTTTTGTATGAATACCTGTTTTTATTTCTCTTGGATATATACCTAGGAGCAGAATTTTGGATCACTGTATTTAACTTTTTGAGGAACTACTAGACTCTTTTCCATAGTAGCTACATCATTTTACATTCCCATCAGCAATGTTTGAGGTCTCCAGTTTTTCAACATCCTCACCAACAGTTATTTTATTTTTTTTATAGTAGCCATCCTGACAAGTGTTTTTGTTTTGCACCTTTTTTTATTGTGGTAAGATACACATAACATAATATTTACCATCTTAACCGTTTTTTTGGGGGTTTTTTAAAAGATTTTTTATTGGGGAGTTGGGGGGATGGGAACAGTGGTGGGGAATTGGGGGAAGGGGAACAGACAAGTTGCTGTTGTTTTGTTCTTCAGTCTAGTTGTGGAGGACGTTGCTTCACTGGCCCAAGTTGGCACCATCATTGCGCTCTTCCCAAGTGAGGCAGATCAGTCACCAGCTTCTGGACGGCCACTCACTGCGGCTGCTGGCTACATACGGTAGCCCATGGCAACCCACTGCCACAGAGGCTGCAGCCTACGCCGTGGCCGGCGACTCATGGCAGCCCAGCTCCAGGTTGAGCTGTTGTTCAGCATCTTAGCTGTAGAGGGCAGTGTCACTGGCCCTCATATGTGGGATCCGAACCGGGGCCTCTGGTATCCCAAGTCAGTTCTTAACCATCGCGCCACTCGGCTGGCCCTTAACCGTTTTTAAATATAGTTTAGTGGTATTAAATCCATTCACTTTGTTGTGCAACCATTATCATTCATTCCCCAAACTCTTTTCATCTTGTAAACTGAAACTCTGTACCTATTATGTCCATTAAACAACTTCCCATTCTCCCCTCTCCCTAGCCCCCAGCAACCATTATACTTTCTGTCTTTATGATTTTGACTAAGTACCTCATATGTAGGTGGAATCATACAGTATTAGTAGTCTTTTGTGACTGGTTTCTTTCACTTAGCATAATGTCCTCAAAGTTCATCCATGTTGTAGTATATTGCAGAATTTCCTTTTTGAAGGCCAAATGTTCTGTTATATGTATATTCCACATTTTGTTTACCCACTTATCAGTCGATGGACACTTGGGTTGCTTCCACATTTTAGCTATTGTGAATAATGCTGTTATGAACATGGCTGTACAAATATATCTTTGAGACCCTGCTTTCTATTCTTTTGGGTATATACCCAGAAGCGGAATTACTGGGTCATATGGTAATTCTATTTTTAACTTTCTGAGGAATCATCATACTGTTTTTCACATGTACCATTTTATATTGCCACTAACAGGGCACAAAGGTTTCAATTTCTCCACGTCTTTCTCTCATGGTTTTGATTTGCATTTCCCTAATGATACGAGGTGTGCCAATTAAGTTCATGAACTCATCCTAGAAAAAGCGCTATGTACCTCATTGCTGAATAATCACTACAGTCACCTTTGGAGTACTCCCCTTGGGAAGCTATGCACAGACCCCAGTGCCTAGTCTACCCTTCAAAGCAATTTTGGAACTCTTTTTCTGGAATGGCCATCAAAGCTGTCATTGTATTACCCTTGATGCCCTGAATGTCATCAAAATGTCTTCCTTTCAATATTTCGTTTATTTTTGGGTAAAGAAAGAAGTCACTGGGGGCCAGATCAGGTGAGTAGGAAGGGTGTTCCAATACAGTTATCTGTTTACTGGCTAAAAACTCCCTCACAGACAGTGCCATGTGAGCTGGTGCATTGTCGTGATGCAAGAGCTCCTTCAGGACTGTTTTTGTACATACCTTTCTCATACACACCTTTCTCTAGATTTTCAGTGAAGATTTCCTAACTGCTTCTCTATCGATGTTTACTTGGTCTGCTATGCTTCTCACAGTCAGCCGATGATTTTGACGCACAATTTGATGAATTTTGCAATGTTTTCATCAGTTCTGCTCATTACTGGCCACCCTGAACTCTCTTCATCAGTGACACATTCTCTCCCCTCAGAAAAACGTTTAATCCATTTGTACACTGCTGTTTTCTTCATGGCATTATCCCCATAAACTTGGACTAACATGTTCCTGATTTCACTTCCACTCTTGCCAAGTTTAACAAGAAATTTAATGTTTGTTCACTACTCTAATTCAAGCTCAGACATTTCTCGCGACAGCATACAAAAATATGCATCAGCAATAATGAACACCACTCAGCAAGATACCGCCATACGTACGTCGATACAAACAAAGCTGTGAGACACTGATTGACCAAGGTTATAAAACCTTACCGATGGGCCTGCCAAGTGGCTCAGTTGGTTAAGAGCGCAAGCTCTGAGCAACAGGGTCACTGGTTCGATTCACACATGGGCCAGTGACCTGCGCCCGAGCTGAGCTGCACCCAAGCTGAGCTGCTAACAGGTGGCAGGATGGTTCAGCTGGTGAGAGCATGTGCTCCTAACAACAAGGTTGTCGGTTCGACTCCCACACGGATTGGTGGGCTATGCCCACCCGCAAGCAACTAAGACTGAACGCAGCATCTTGAGCTGAGCGGCTGTGAGCTGCCGACGGGCTGCCGGATGGCAACTGGAGTTGGAGCTGAGCTAGCTGTGCCCTCTACAACTAAGATTGAAGGACAGCAACTTGACTGTTCCCCTTCCCCAATTCCCCAATAAAATCTTAAACAAACAAAAAAAACCCTTACCGAGCTGTTTGTACAGTGCTGCCAGTGTAAGTGCACAGTGGCAAGTTCACAAACATAATTGTCAGACCTTGTAATGATGTACATCTTTTCATGTGTTTATTGGCCATCAGTATATCTTTGGAGAAATGTTTATTCAGACCCTGTGCATTTTTTATTATACTTTTTTTTTCTTACTTTTATTAGCATTTATTTGATGCTGAATTTACTCCCAGGCCATAAGTTTTGTTTGTTCTAGGAGATCTTTTTCTTCTGTGCAACCTCCTCTTCTGATTTAGGAACAATTTGTTTTTTCTGTTAGGATCATCTCTGTGGCAGGGAGAGCTCATACATCGGTAAATCAGCCTGTGAGCTCTGTAAGCTCTGCACCACATCTTGGGAACTTTGTTCACTGGCTATGTTCAATGACCAGAGAGTCTACATCTAAACCCTTAAGTTCAGCATTAGTCTCTGCATTTTTAAGCTTGCACAGTAAAACTTCTGCACTCTTTTTGGGCCACCAGCTCTGCATTCCAACCCCACTGTTTGGCCTGGGCACACCTCCCAACTCCACCATTATAATGACGGAATGGCACACATTGCTTTTGTAACGTGACATCCTCTAGATCTTGGTAGCTTTTCGGATATGCGTACGTACCCTTGATGACCTGGGCAGTTTCACGAGTGTTTTTTAAATGAACAGGAAGATTTGAACCTTTGGATTTCCATGATTTTGTGGGGTTCTCTGGGTCAAGCGAATAGTGAACCTTTTTCAGAGGCCACTTATGGGAAGAACCCTTTGCCCACTTTTCAACTGGGTTTTCTTTTTTTTGTTGTAAGAATTGTTCATATATTTGGATATCATACATATGATTTGTAAATACCTTTGCCCATTCTTTGAGTGTCTTTTCACTTTCATAATGATGTCCTTGAAGCACCAAGTTTTTAATTTTGATGAAGTCCATCTTATCTATATTTTTCTTTTGTTATGTGTGTTTTTGTTGCCTGTATCATATCTAGGAATTCATTGCAAAACCTAAGGTTATGAAGATTTACCTCTATGTTTTTTACCAAGAGTTTTAGGTTGTAGCTTTTACATTAGGTCTTTGATTCATTTTGAATTTTTGTATATGGTGTGAGGTCAGAATCAAACTTCATTCTTTCACATTTGGCTATCCAGTTGTCCCAGCACCACTTGTTGAGAGGACTTTTTTTCCCCAATTGAATGATCTTGGCACCCTTGTTGAAGATCATTTGGCCATGGATGTGTGGGTTTATTTCTGGACTCTCAGGTCTGTTCCACTGGTTTATACTTCTATCCTTATGCCAGTACCACACTGTTTGATTACTGTAGCTTTGTATTAAGTTTTGAAATTGAGAATTATGAAGTGGGAATGTTGGCAAGTGTTTATTAAGAAATAGAAAGTATACTGTATGAATCAAGTATAAAGACTTTCCACCTTTTAAAATTTTATTTTCTTTAAAATCAGCATATTTTTCTCTATGTACTTTCTCTCTTGGCAATCTCCTATGGTACCACAATGTAAGTTATCGTATAAGATTTTCCCAAATTGTGGATCTCTTGTCTTAGCCTGTTTCCTGAGTTTCAGATCTCTATTTTCAGCTTTCTGTTGGCTCTCTTCTCCACTTACCCATCAGACTCAAGTCATAATCTTTTTCTCTTACTAGCTGGTTCTTCATGTTCTGATGTACATTTCAATTGATAGCTTATTATTTTCTCAGTAACCCATATTCAAAACATTCACCCTTTTTTTAATGTAAAAAAATTGTTACTACTAATTATAATAATCACTCTAAAAATGCTTTTTCCGGATTACTAAACTCTTCTGTTAGGGAAAGTATTGTTGGAAGACAATTTTTTTCAAAATTATGACAGGTTTGAATGACATCCTTGGATCTTTTACAGGTGTTATTTTAAATAGCCACCACTTGATGGTTATTTGCATAAAAGAGATTAAATACATGATCTTTATTGCATATCCAGTTGTTGAATTTATATACATACATGTATCAATATGTGCCTGTATCATTTTATAGATGCTGGATAATTAATTTACATTAACTTTACAAAATTTTCCTATCACTCTCTCAGGAATTGGTAGGTCTTTTGTAAGTACCTAGTATGATACAGTGTACACTGTAGACAGTTTATGAGATGTGTGACAAAGAATTGAGAATCTTGAATCTTACGCTCTCCATAGTCTTGGTCTTCAGCATTCTTTTCTGGTAGATAAAATTATGAGACCTTGTGGATCTGAAAAATACCTTTATTCTATTCATGCTTGCTTGGCAGATCATATAATTATCATTCCAAAGTAAATTTTCTTTTAAAATGTTCAAGATATCACTGCATCATTTTCTAGCTTACAGTTTTGCTGTTGAAGTCTGATGCCATTTCAGTTCCTTTGTTGTGGTGGGTGCTGTGAGTCCTCTCCATCTGGTGACTCATATCTTTCTGTTTTAAAAAACTTTCTTGTATTTTTTTGTTTGGTTGGTGTTTTTTGTTTGTTTGTTTTTTTTGGTAATTCCTCCTCGGTGCCCTCCCTCCTTGCTTTCTGGCATACCTCATATACTCTTCTAGCACTTATCCTAATTTTATTTTATTTATTATTATTATTATTATTATTTTTAATCACAAGTTGCCAAAATAACTTTATTCTTTCTTTTCAACATCCTGTTCTGCAGCTTCCTTGGCCCTTTTTGCCCGGATGCCAAAGAGCCGGGCATTGGCACGGGCCATGCGAAGGCTGGCAAATGCTTTGAAGTTCTTCTCATCCTCTGTGATGACCCTGGCTTTCTCCTTCTTGTAGACATTCCGTATGGGCATGACTGGTCCTGACAGCTG